>NW_026782920.1:0-59752 GCF_031769215.1 Ylistrum balloti | reverse complement strand
TTGATTCCATATACAAGAATTCTATAGGGCTAACAAAATAGAAAAACTGAGACTGAAATAAGAGTAAAATATTTTTATTTCGCTCGAGGGTCATGATAATTATGTACTTCCAATTTAAAAAATGTTCTTGAATATCAATGTAACATTTCTTGAAAGGATATTAATTGAATCCTGAACGAAACGCACACCAATGTTATAATTAAAAAACGTTATCTACAAAACGATAAAACGATTGCAAGCATGAGAAAAAGACAGTTTAACAAGTAGACAAATGAAAAAGTTTAAATGTGTTCTAAGAAAGTTAGAATACAACTGTTTGGCTTGTGATGTAAACATCAACGATATAACCAGTGATATGTTAACAAAGTATAGCCGGAGATCTCATTGTTATAACTGGCTCTCATTTGAAAGATAACGTTGATCTATAACAGCGATGTATGATTCATCGGTGAAGCTGATTACACTTATAACTTCTGAAACATTTGATCATAATCATCTCTTACTTTTCGAGAGTCAACCTGTGAATCGTTCCTTTGTTCACGCTCAACTTTAGTTTTGTTGAATAAGATAGAACTTGTGCATAGATAGAAACCCGTACATTACCTTGTTTTTGCTTTTGAATATCATAATTGTTGATTGGAAATTGTTTGTGATAAATCAATAGGAAATAGGAACGATCATTATAAAGCTGCAGCTAAACCTCGTATTACTTTTGTTCTCAAACCTTCAACCAATCACAGTTTCGCTTTGATCGAATCAAGCAGCTCTCAGCCGTTCACCATTATTAATCAAAGGTGTGTTCACAAAACAATTGATTCGATGTGTTTTAGAGACTAAAACAGGGAAGCTTCATCGTGTACCTTTATGAACACTATCTATTGTAACATGGCTGGTATATCATCTGGATTTGATATACAGAAACATTTCACATGTTGTTCAGAACGATTTAATAGAAGGCTATTTGTATAAAACTCCGCGTTTTTTGTTTAAAAGGTATTCCTCGGGGAATATAATATAACATTTTATATAACAATATATTTTCATATAACAAGATTTTTTTTATAATATAACATAAAAAAATCCTGATTTTGAAACTACAGTAACCTACTAGTAAATATTTTCCATTGGAGATGAAGAAAACAAATATACGAAAAAAATCTAAATAATGTTATTAAGTTCTTGGAGACGTTTCGACAATTATTGACAATAATCAAATGTCGTTTGGGCTCTGAAAGCAACTTTAAAACATTGTGTAATTGTGAAATAATGAAGTCATTTCCGGTGACGTTTGTTTCTATAACGACATTGATGATAATATCAACCAAAGCGTCTCAAGAGTTTAATATCATTATAATTTTAAATGGTGATATAGATATGCAATGCTAACAATATAATGCACATATAAGTAACACAATAACGTACGTACATTCACTTGCTAAGACGATGTCATCACCCTATCGATATTTTATATCGGTTTCGACCGATTGGGAAAGTTTAGATATTAACATGATAGTCAAAGGATATTTATCAATCTGTCCATTTACATCGTAATGCATCTAACTCTATTTTTATACAGAGGACCAGACACTTGCATGTCTTTTTATGATTTTTATCTTTATCAATAAATAGATTTTTTGATGGCGTTGTTTATGTTGTTTGTCGCGTTTATTCAAGAGCAATGGGAAAATACGTTCAAATAAAGCTTAATCCAAATTTGAAGTCGATTGAAAGATTTGCATGGCGATCTTTGAAAAAGAACACGAGAAGTATTTCAGAAAGGTACGTAAGCATTTCATTCGATAACATCAGCCGTGTACACTTCAATCTATCCAAGTACGCACATAACAAGACGAGGTACTCCGGTAAGATAAGCATCTTCTTCTTTAACATTGAAATGCTTAGTTTACATATGACTGCATATGTAACATTTTATACAGATATATACGGTTAAGATACAGGATGTTCATGCTTCATGGTGAACACATATCTACACATTCAACCAAGAGCAGTTTACATGTAACTGCAAATTGTTCTTGGAACAGCAGTCAAAATAATAATGTAAAGAATTTTTACGGCTGTTAAGTCGATCCAGGACTGCATATGATTATAGAAAAAATGCATTGTTATCATACTTATTATTTCATGATTTACTTAGAATCGTACAGCTACATACGACTTCAGTTTTCATACCTAGCGCCATAAAATTTACTGAGGGTTGTACAGCCTTACATTCCATAGTTTGCCTATGACGTTCGCATATAACACAATATGTACGTTTCACATATGATTGCATATTAAAATGGCACTTATAGGTATAACAAATATCCATTAAATACATTCAAGTTGTCAGTGAAAAATTCCAAATTTTCGGACGACAAAGCGAGTCAGCTGTGATAGATTGGACACATTATTATTTATCACAATAAAGCTTGGTATCTTGTACGATTCAATTAAGGTCTTCCGGAATAAAAAGAACTGCAGTTGTGTGAATCACCTGCGAAGCTCGATCTTTACATCACTTAGACAATAAATGACCAACTTCCCACTAAGCTGTTGGTTTTTTTATATACACTCTTCACATTCCTTTTTATACGTAGTTACATATCTGCTTCCATAGCCACTGTTCTAACCGCCAATTGATTTCTTAAGACGGTTCTAATTTTGAGAACTGGGTATTGCATCCACCAAGCTTAATTTGTATGGCGGCTGTCAACAACGCATGATTTTATTGAAGGTCTGTTCTTATTTCCTTTGCACTTTCCACAAAGTTCTTCCCTATTGCCTTGATTTTCATCATTGTTTTAAAGATATGGTAACGGTTTTCATTACACCTAGGTATTATTCACATAAATTTAAACTGATTGTTATTTGACATCCAAGCAGTTTTGTAAAATCATCATCCGACATACGGTTAATATCTAAATTATGTTTTGATCGTAAAAACAGAATGTGAATTGTTTTAAGCCATGGTATATTTCGACGACATACTGCGACAAACATCTATCGAAAAGGTGCTAAAAATACTCCCGGAAAGGCTTTTTCGACCGTGTATCTAGAACAAGGCCTTAAATGTTCTCCTTTTAAACAATACAAATCAGAATCTGTTTCCCGCAGGTACGCTGCAAATGTACCGAATCCGCTATTCGTAAGAATAAGAGCATCGCACTTCACTAATGTGAAGAAATCTAAGAACTGTTTCAGAAATCCCTCGCGTGGATCATTTCTACCCTTTTGATCAATATGTGTAATTTTTCCTGGAGTGTCAATTATGTTCTTAGGATAACGGTTCTTCGCTACATTCTTCATTTCATTTGCGTCTGATGCAATGAAGAAGTCATATTCCGATTTGTTCAATTTATCAAAATATTTCCATACAACATCGGTTGGAATTTTAGATCGTCGGTCGTCGTACGGCATGTTTTTATTTCCTCCTACACGTATATGAGCACAAGCTATCTTTGGTCTTTTCCGATATTTTTTCTGTAGCTCGTTTAATGCATTGCCAAGAAGAGGTGATGGTTTGAAGAAGAAATGAAACAGCTCCTTATACATATCGGCATAATGTAATTTTGTAACCCAAGCAACTTCATTTCCTATATTTGGTCTTTTTCTAAATTCAACTGTAAAATCCCAGTTTACACGAAGAAAGCTAACATCATCGTGAAAGTAATTGTTGATGTCAAGACTTCCGTTCAAATATTTCCTTAGTTTTTCAGATTTACGTGCGCTAAGATCTTGATAAGATTTCGTTCTGTTGAGAAGAATTGATCGGTTAAAACGCCAATCGAAATGAGCGGGGATTAGATAATCTTCTAGAGGGCATGGTTTATCATGGTTGATCAGAAAACGTCGATTGGTAAGAAGAGCCATGATCAGGGTAGAAAGAATTCCTGAAAGTCGGTCAGACCAACCACCACAAACACCGCTGTTGGCCTTGCTACAGTCGTATACGATGTATGTTTGTTTTAGATCAGCAGCTGTTGTTAGAAAGGATTGTCCAATATGTCCTTTAAGATAAAGTTTTTCATTTTTTCTTGTGGTACCATAAGATTGCTCCTGAATTGGAATGATGTCGTTGTTATATATGAGGTGCTTGAAAGAGTGTCCAAGCAGAAGGCTTATGACTGCTAAGGACACACACAGTACTACGAATAGCCAATATCCATATCAGACCTGCAATTTAAGATACATCTAATTTACAAAATGTTAACACAAACGTCAAATTGAAACTCAGAACGTATCTCAAGATCTGACATAATACATTAAAAGAATTTTAAAGGGTTTTCTGTTCAATGTCATATAAATTTCAAAATAGCAAAATATCTATATTCTTCGCGATGGCAAAACACAAATGATGAATGAAAACGAAAAAATACAATAAATGTGGCACTCCTAACTGATCCACATCTAAAATAAATGTGGCACTCTGTACTGATACACGTCTACAATACACTGTGGCACTCCGTACTGATCCACATCTACAATAAATGTGGTACTCTGTACTGATCCATATTTACAAAACACTGTGTCAGGTTGTACTGACCCATATCTACAACACATAGTGTCAGGTTGTACTGGCCTATATTTACGACATACTGTGTCAGGTAATACTGACCCGACCCATATCTACGATACACTGTGACACTCTGTACTCATTGACATCTACAATATACTCTGGCACTCTGTAGTTATCCACATCTACAATAAATGTGACACTTTGTACTGGTCCACATCTACAATACACTGTGACACTTTGTACTGATCCACATCTATAATACTCTTTGGCAATCTGTACTGATCTACATCTACAATACACTGTGGCACTTTGTACAGACTCATATCTACAATACATTGTGACACTGTACTGATTCACATCTTTAATACACTACGGCACTCCGTACTGATCCACATCTACAATACACTGTGACACTCTGTACTGGTCCCAATCTACAATAACTGTGGCACTTCTTACTGATCCACATCTACAATACACTGCGGCACTCCGTACTGACCCATATATGCAACACATTGTGACACTTTGTACTGATTCACATCTACAATACTCTGTGGCAATCTATACTGATCTACATCTACAATACACAGTGACACTTTGTACTGATCCATATCTACAACACACTGTGTTCGGTTGTACTGACCCATATCTACAACACACTGTGTCAGGTTATACTGACCTACATCTACTTAACACTGTGTCAGGTTGTACTGACATATAACTACAACACACTGTGTCAGGTTATACTGGCCCATATATACAACACACTGTGTCAGGTTATACTGGCCCATATATACAATATACTGTGTCAGGTTATACTGACCTATATATACAATATACCGTGTCAGGTTATACTGACCTATATATACATCATACTGTGTCAGGTTGTACTGACCCTTATCTACAACACACTGTGTCAGGTTATACTGACCTATATATAAAAATATTGTGTCAGGTTATATTGACCTATATATACAATATACTGTGCCAGGTTATACTGACCCTTATCTACAACACCCGGTGTCAGTTTCTACTGATCCATATCTACTTAACATTATATCAGGTTATACTGACCTATATATACAATATACTGTGTCAGGTTATACTGATATATATATACATCATACTGTGTCAGGTTATACTGACCCTTATCTACAACACACTGTGTCAGGTTGTACTGACCCTTATCTACAACACACTGTGTTCGGTTGTACTGACCCTTATTTACAACACACTGTGTCAGGTTGTACTGACCCATATCTACAACACACTGTGACACTCTGTACTCATTGACATCTACAATATACTCTGGCACTCTGTAGTTATCCACATCTACAATAAATGTGACACTTTGTACTGGTCCACATCTACAATACACTGTGACACTTTGTACTGATCCACATCTATAATACTCTTTGGCAATCTGTACTGATCTACATCTACAATACACTGTGGCACTTTGTACAGACTCATATCTACAATACATTGTGACACTGTACTGATTCACATCTTTAATACACTACGGCACTCCGTACTGATCCACATCTACAATACACTGTGACACTCTGTACTGGTCCCAATCTACAATAACTGTGGCACTTCTTACTGATCCACATCTACAATACACTGCGGCACTCCGTACTGACCCATATATGCAACACATTGTGACACTTTGTACTGATTCACATCTACAATACTCTGTGGCAATCTATACTGATCTACATCTACAATACACAGTGACACTTTGTACTGATCCATATCTACAACACACTGTGTTCGGTTGTACTGACCCATATCTACAACACACTGTGTCAGGTTATACTGACCTACATCTACTTAACACTGTGTCAGGTTGTACTGACATATAACTACAACACACTGTGTCAGGTTATACTGGCCCATATATACAATATACTGTGTCAGGTTATACTGACCTATATATACAATATACCGTGTCAGGTTATACTGACCTATATATACATCATACTGTGTCAGGTTGTACTGACCCTTATCTACAACACACTGTGTCAGGTTATACTGACCTATATATAAAGATATTGTGTCAGGTTATATTGACCTATATATACAATATACTGTGCCAGGTTATACTGACCCTTATCTACAACACCCGGTGTCAGTTTCTACTGATCCATATCTACTTAACATTATATCAGGTTATACTGACCTATATTTACAATATACTGTGTCAGGTTATACTGACCTATATATACATCATACTGTGTCAGGTTATACTGACCCTTATCTACAACACACTGTGTCAGGTTGTACTGACCCTTATCTACAACACACTGTGTTCGGTTGTACTGACCCTTATTTACAACACACTGTGTCAGGTTGTACTGACCCATATCTACAACACACTGTGACACTCTGTACTCATTGACATCTACAATATACTCTTGCACTCTGTAGTTATCCACATCTACAATAAATGTGACACTTTGTACTGGTCCACATCTACAATACACTGTGACACTTTGTACTGATCCACATCTATAATACTCTTTGGCAATCTGTACTGATCTACATCTACAATACACTGTGGCACTTTGTACAGACTCATATCTACAATACATTGTGACACTGTACTGATTCACATCTTTAATACACTACGGCACTCCGTACTGATCCACATCTACAATACACTGTAACACTCTGTACTGGTCCCAATCTACAATAACTGTGGCACTTCTTACTGATCCACATCTACAATACACTGCGACACTCCGTACTGACCCATATATGCAACACATTGTGACACTTTGTACTGATTCACATCTACAATACTCTGTGGCAATCTATACTGATCTACATCTACAATACACAGTGACACTTTGTACTGATCCATATCTACAACACACTGTGTTCGGTTGTACTGACCCATATCTACAACACACTGTGTCAGGTTATACTGACCTACATCTACTTAACACTGTGTCAGGTTGTACTGACATATAACTACAACACACTGTGTCAGGTTATACTGGCCCATATATACAATATACTGTGTCAGGTTATACTGACCTATATATACAATATACCGTGTCAGGTTATACTGACCTATATATACATCATACTGTGTCAGGTTGTACTGACCCTTATCTACAACACACTGTGTCAGGTTATACTGACCTATATATAAAAATATTGTGTCAGGTTATATTGACCTATATATACAATATACTGTGCCAGGTTATACTGACCCTTATCTACAACACCCGGTGTCAGTTTCTACTGATCCATATCTACTTAACATTATATCAGGTTATACTGACCTATATATACAATATACTGTGTCAGGTTATACTGACCTATATATACATCATACTGTGTCAGGTTATACTGACCCTTATCTACAACACACTGTGTCAGGTTATACTGACCCTTATCTACAACACATTGTGTTCGGTTGTACTGACCCTTATTTACAACACACTGTGTCAGGTTGTACTGACCCATATCTACAACACACTGTGTCAGGTTATACTGACCTACATCTACAACACACTGTGACCGGTTATACTGACCTATATCTACTTAACACTGTGTCAGGTTGTACTGACCTATATCTACTTAACACTGTGTTAGGTTATACTGACCTATATATAAAAATATTGTGTCAGGTTATACTGACCTATATATACAATATACTGTGTCAGGTTGTACTGACCCTTATCTACAACACACTGTGTCAGGTTATACTGACCTACATCTCGCAGCTAAAAAGTAACAAAACCAAATCAACAACTCAAAAAATATGAAAACAAACAAAATCCAACTGAGTGTATATACTTAACAAAAACCCATATATATATTAAAAAAAAAACAAAAACAAAAAAAAAACAAAAACCAACTGAATGTATATACTTACTTGGGTAATTCTCGGCCAATTCATGTTAGATGTAAAATGCAAACCTTCTCTTTTGTTGGCGAAAGACGTCTCTTTACATCCATTGGAATTAATTTCGTTTGATTCCCATTGTTTATAATTTCGTGTATACATTATTTATATACTCCTCACTGTTTGTTAATTTCACTCGTAGCTAGGAACCGGACTTTTCCCCACAAAGTTAGACCAACTGATCTGTTAAGTTTCACTTGTACAGACACTGTACTCGATATTGAATAGCACCGCTTGTGTGGCCAAAAATCTTATACATCTAATAGACAAACTACTAGATACAAGCCCGTAGATACCGACGATATTTTATCGCATACCAAGGCCTGATACAATGTATAAGACTTATACTAGACTTACGCAAGTCACTTTTTACAGCAGGAAAAACAATAACTTTGGATATATCGGTTAAGATGCCCTTAGAACGGATAGAAAAAAATAAAGAATATATAGGGGATGTCCATTAGACGGATAGAAACAATAACTAAGGATATATAGGAGATGTCCATTAGAAGGATAGAAACAATAACTAAGGATATATAGGAGGTGTCCATTAGACGGATAGAAACAATAACTAAGGATATATAGGGGATGTTCATTAGAAGGATAGAAACAATAACTAAGGATATATAGGAGGTGTCCATTAGAAGGATAGGAACAATAACTAAGGATATATAGGGGATGTTCATTAGACGGATAGAAACAATAACTAAGGATATATAGGAGGTGTCCATTAGAAGGATAGAAACAATAACTAAGAATATATAGGAGGTGTCCATTAGAAGGATAGGAACAATAACTAAGGATATATAGGGGATGTCCATTAGACCACTCTGATTTCCTCAATAATGAGGATCGGTCTCTTCCAGTTGTAAATTCTGTCAGCGATACTTTCTTCGTATTTCAACGATTTTGAAACATTTTCTATAACACATTGTGACTCGCCTCATGGGTTTCAAGACTTAGGTTTATTCCTTATGCTTCATGCTGACGATATGGTATTATTTCAGAGACTGTTCAGGGATTACTAGGTCTGTTCCATAATTTCGAAAGATAAACTGAAAAATGGGAGCTCACTGTGAATATTGAAAATACGAAAGCGGTTGTTCTCCGAAAGGGGGAGGAGGGAGGGGTACAGTATATTGTTACAGGAAATGTACTTATATAGGCTGAAATATTACTTGTATTAATAAATTTACATATCTAGAGATAAACTTGTGATTTGATAACAAATTTAACAATTTTCAAATCCCGCTTTCTAAACAAGGTAGAAAAGGATTATTTGTACTACAAAATGTAGTAATGTGAGCTTCAATATTGAAACTATACTTCGCCGTTTGATAGGTGTGTTGGCATCATTTTTAATTATGGATGATAGATATTGGGATCATCAAAGGCAAATGATATTGAATAGGTTCATACACATTTTTTTTAACACAAGTTACATTTTTTTTAAATCTACCTCAAATCCTATGGTATATTGTGAACTAGATAGTTTTCCATTTGAATATTACAGGAAATTTGGAATAATTAGATATCGGTTTAAATTACTTACGTCAGGAAATTGTATTTTGAATCGAGCATATGGCATTTTTAGATATGCAAATACGAGAAGTGTTTCAATTGTGTTAATTTTGTAAAAAATCATTTGGTTTCGGATATGTATGGGAAAGAAAACTAATGTATGACAATAATTTTACCAATATATAACTATTTATCAGACAGTGAATCTTTGACCAAAGCTGACAACATCTACAACATCTATAAACACCTTATTGATAATATTACTTTACCATTCAGAAGTTGATTAACTTAGTATATTAGTCATTAAAATGTAGAATTCTTAAAACTAAAATACGCAAGGTCTGGACGACTCTGTAATATATACACTACGTTTCGTTTCTTTTAAATTCTTGAATTAAGACGTACAAGTTCTAAGAAAAAAAGAACATAAAAATTACTATCGGATAAAAATGATTGTGAAGACGGTGTCAGAAATATAAAACTGAGGGTAATCAATAAAAAAATAAATAATAATCAACCAATTGTATAATACAATGTGCATCTCATTCTCTATGTGTTTTGTATACGCCATGCCGTAAATTCTGATCTCATCATACTACCCTACCTGATCCCTTCATACAGCGATCACTGATAATTGATCAGTTAGCAGACAACCGCGCGACTCAAGCTGATTTCTCAGTCGTACTGAACTTTATATTTATTATTAAACCGTTTCTTCAACTCTACACTGAGTGGTATTCATATCTGAACTTCTTCTATACGAAACGATAGATAACAAAGCATCCATATCTATGTATACGTCAGTTTATATAACACGAGAAATAGGATAAAGTAGTCGATAAATATTGGATTTGAGAGGGTAACATTCCGATTTGCGCTACCAGGGACGTATAATACAGAGGGATTAGAATCTCTTTCGTGTACCGGTGTTTTGATCAGTCGTCGTTTAGAGCTGTCACAGACCTACCTGTTGTTACCTGTTGCCGAGGTACAGACACACGATTGCTTTTATTACAATTATGTGCGCTAGTACAGTCGGATGATCGATTTAATTAGAGTAGACTTTATGACTACTGTCCTGGTGTAAGTGTATTATCACATGTCTACATCAACATCTGTATTATACGTCCCTGACTCTAAGCATGAGATATTCGAGCATCGTACACGGCAGTATCTGTAGATCATGTATACGTAGTTAAATGACTTGAATCAACCAGCACCGCCTGGTGCACTTCACAAGAAGATTTCCTTATTTAAATTATCACTGAACCAACAAATTTTATTGACAAAGATGGTACAGTCAATGTGTATTGAATAACAGGCAAAGCCTATATAAATTCTCTCGACGAAGCCAAAGTTAATAAAGTTTAAGAGTAATGATGTAAATTATATAATTGGAAACGAAAGTGAATTTATAAACACAGAAATGGAAAAAAACAAGGAAAAACAAATAAAGGGAAATAACTTTACACATCTCATATGCAATATGCACAATATATATATATATACATTAAGTATACAGCAACCTACAGTTGTATACACTTGTAATAACACATATCCATGATAGATTTTATATCAAATAGATTGACAGGTTGGCATAAAAGTCCCATGTGCATTTGCACTGCCAATTCTGTCAATATAATTTAAATTTATTATCTTATTATGGTTTGTAGACTATACATAATTAGTGTATATGGATTTGTATATTTCATAATTATCATCCTGGCTATGTGTAGTTAAGATATAAAGAAGTTAAACCTTCTGGTCTGTCCAATATACAGCTGTACAGTTTCAAGTATATTTTTGTTAGTAAGCTCGTTACAAGCAGAACAGCATTGGAGGAGAATAGTTAAATCTACATGATTATGATGATTATTAAGGTTAGAAACAAATAATAAATTTCTTTGCCAAGCATACAAAGGACAATTCAGGAAGTAATGAGAAACTGTTTCATTTTCATATGAACAAGCACAAGAAGGATTATCCACAAGATGATCACAATATAAATCATAATTTAAATTACTGCAATTATTTCGCAATTGACAGAGAACAATATTAGCTCGTCTTTTGCCTTCAGTTTTGAAAATAGTTGAAGATAAACATTCATTATTTAAGTCTTTGTTCAGATATGTCTTTAAAGCAGCAAGTGACGGAGAGTTAAGTATGCTGGGATTAACTGTGTTAAATTCTCGGCACATGTTAGGGAAGAAGCTTTTAAAGTAACTATTAGTTCTGCACAGAGGAGGATTAAAAAGGCTAGGTTGTGTTAGTGGATAGAGGTTGTCAACATTACTAATAGTGAGGGGATTTAAAACATCTAGTAAGTATTTAGGTGTCTGACCATGTATAATCGTGTACATCATTATGTGTTTGTGTTTTTGTCTTCTTACAGCTAGTGTTTCCCAACCCAGTTCTTATATAATTTTCATGTGATGTCCCTGATCTCATACCTGTGATAATTCTTGCAGCTTCTAATTGAAGTGATTCTTAAAGATTGTTTTCTTGTTGTGTAAAATTGGCCCATAGAATATCTGCATATTCCATAATAGATCTAATAAATGCTGTATAAATTTTAATTAATGATTTTCTATTTACAGTGTTTTCAATATAACGAAGAATGTTGAGTCTATTGTATGCTTTTTATGTATATTTTGAATGTGTTGTTTCCATGTTGCATCTTCCTGAAGAGTAAGCCCTAAGAGGTGGTGTGATGACTGTTCTGTTATTTGTCTGTTTTGAAAGAAAAGTGGGGGTGGTTGGTATTCTGTTTCCTGGAAAAGTGGACTGAGTCATTAGCATTAAAGTTAATATACCAGATTTTAGCCCATTCACTTATATTAGAAAGATCTGCGTTAAGAGATTGTGTTGCCTGTGCTGGGTTGTCATCTATGATTATGTATAGGGATGTGTCATCAGCAAATAGTTTAATAGTAGTGGTTATGTTTTAGGTAATATCATTTGTGTATAGAAGAAATAATAGGGGACCGAGAACTGAGCCTTGTGGCACTCCTGCATTTACAATTTTAAATTGTGAACAATAACCCTCTGTATTAACTCTTTGTAACCTGTCAGAAAGATAGTTATTAAGCCACTGAAGTAAGTTTCCATCAATATGATATAATTCAAGCTTGTGTAATAGACCTTCATGTCATACACTATCAAATGCCTTACTGATATCACAGAAAACAAATCGGAGTTCTTTACCTTTATCCATATTGCTTACAATTTCATTATAAATAAATAGAAGCTGGTTAACTGTAAAGTCACCAGGAGTAAACCCAGATTGATTCTTTGTAATGATACTGTGTTCAATGGGAAAATTATAAAGATATTTAAAAATGATTTTTTCAATCAATTTACTGAAGTATGTAGTGATCGAAATATGTCTATGATTTGTGACATCATTAGCTGACCCTTTATCTTCATAAATAGCATTAACATTGGTTTGTTTCAAGCTAATTGGTATTACCCCAGTTTCCAGTGTTTTATTAAAAAGTAGCATTAAGGGCAATTTTAGAGACGCATGAAGGTTTTTTACAATCTTAAGAATGACACCATCATGACCTGGAAGTTTATTAATTTTTAGACTACTAATTTGGTCTGTGACATCCTGTTCAGTAACAGGAATAGTTGTTAATAGATTGGGTATGTTAGGTTGTGGTATTTGGGGGAGGTGAAGATCAGGTGAGGAAGTTGAGATATTGGTAAAGTGGTTATTAAGAAGTTCAGCCTTGTCAGTAGGATGGTGGTGTATTTGGTTATCAGATTGTAAAGGAGGGATAGAGGCAGATTTATTTGAAAACGTAGTTATAGATTTGGCTATTTTCCACCATTTATCAGGACTAATATTTTCTTCTAAAGAATTCTCAAGTTTTTTAATATAGTTTGCCTTTGCCTCACGTATCAGGTCAATAATCTCACTACGTATATTTCGAAACCTTTCCCAATAATAAGCAGTGCTTATCAATTTGGCTTTTTTTTATGTATTCGATTACGCTGTCTTAATTTTGATCTAAGTATGTTGTTCATCCATGGTTTATCATTGGGACGTACAGTGACAGTTTTAGTAGGAATGAATCTATTTACCTGATCCGTGATTGCATCAATAATAGAAGAATTAAATGTATTTGAATCTTGAGTATAGGATAAATCTAACCAATCAATATTGAGAAGGGCATTATTCATACTTTCATAGTCTGCTTCTTCATATTTCAAAACAGTTTTTTATAACATATTCTTTTAAACACTAAAAATGAGAAGCATGAACAGAGAAGTGATCACTATAAAATGGTGGAGATACAGGAGTGCTTTGTATAAGTTTTTGGTTATTAGTTAGCATGACATCAATGGAGGTGGCACTGTCAGGTGTAATTCTTGTGGGTTCATTAATATGATTAGATAAATTATGTTTAATTAAAAGACGAGATAAATAATCATTTAATGGGTTATGTAACATGTTAATGTTAATATCACCTGTCAGTACCACATCCATTGGTGTATCTGTTGCTTTGATTAGTGTAGCATCTAATTTGTTCCAATATTCAACATTATACTTTCTGGTCTGTATAAGCATCCAAGTAAAAATTTATGGTTTTGTATTGAGACTTCTGACATAATATTTCAACATTATCGATTTCTAAATCAAATCTCCTATTTATCATTATTGTATCCTTATAATAAATGATGACACCTCCCTCATGTCCTGAAGTTCTATCTTTTCTCAGAGGGTTCAAACTAAAAGAGTGCATTGCTATTTCATTATTTGGTATTGATGGATTGAGATGAGTTTCAGAAAGACAGACTATATCGTTCTCTTCAAATTCTGCCTCAACCAAAGCTGTTTTGTTTCTAAGAGATCCTACATTTAAATGAACTAAGTTAATATTTTCCATTGGTCCCGGACCCCGGTTTGATTCAATATCATGACATAATAACAGATATATAATGCAAATAAATAGCATAGACAATAAGTTACTAAACGAAATAAACTTATTGATATAGAACAAGTATAACGATATTCTAGAATAACAGAAATAGCCAAGATGAGTACTATAACAAGTCTGCCAGAGATCTGGGTAATCTAACAGTTGAGTAAAAACACAGGTCTTACCCATCGGTAAAATGAAGATCCCAGGTTTTAAAGAGTATAATACTGACTGCTGCTTTCCCCTGATTAAAATGTTGATGATCTAAATTTGAGATATCCATTTTTCTTATATTTCTACTGTGTTTAACTTAAAATTTGTACGTACAATTCAAATATCTTCAAGTATTACAACGCGCAAATCTCATCAACATTTATGCATGTATTTTCACTTACCACTTTAGACTGGTTCATGTTAGATGCTAGAGGCAATTCAAGCCAGTCTGCTTTCCATATGATATATACAACATGTATTATTGTTCTCATTCATTTTGTACATCTTGTTCTTGGCACTTCCGTGATAAGTAGACTTTGCTTCCGCATGGAAAATCTTCAGCTAATCTATCCGGGTGATTCCCCGTCTACACGTCCGACATGAAGGTCGAAAGATATACACAATTCGAAAACTGATCGACATCGTCTGATATTGCTAGTCTGTATACCTCGTAGGTTTCTTATGCTTTTGTGCTTTCAATGTATTTGTTTTCTGAGAACGGTGCCACATAAGAGACAGTAGACCGTTAGAGAATATAGAGTGTTTCATAACAACAGTGATTTTAAAACTGTAGCATCGTCGTTTTGTACTTTTATGTTTAGGCAACAGTCAAAACCTATTGAATAGCTTAAATAACAAATACAGAAAGAATTCTTACCATTACAATCAACAAAAGAACAATAGAATCTAAAACATGTAAACTGCGCAAAATAATTACAATCTCTTTCCGTCTATTTTGAAGTCATAAGATCTAATCACAATTGTTGTCCGTAAGCTCGTCCCTAAGTATGTAGCCCAATGTACAGATAAAACATGTTCCATGTTATCATCCTTTTGAAAATTGTGTAATTGCATTCCTAATCCGATACCTGAGCTATGTTCAGAACAATCGATCATACCTATAAAGCAGTCACGCAAGTTGACGTTTGCAGTCAAACTTTGAACTTTGTCGGATCAAATCGCAATTCTACAGTGTATCCCATTTATTTACTACAGGTCTTGCTCATACATCAGTTGTGCTATCGATTATGACACAACTCTATTCATACTCGTCATGGCAGGTCGTGTTTGTTTTAGTCAGAAGCCTCGAACATTTCATCCAATACTCTTATAAAGCAACGGGGACGGGTATGTTCCCCGGTAAAAACAGGGTTACCTGATGAAGTATGGTGTGCATTCTGTACGTAATAAAAAATACCATTCCCAAAGATATCGATGACAGAGGTTTCAAGTAAAATAAAGTTGAATAATGTCAATCACTACTTGAATACCTATAGGTTACAGTAGTGAAAGTGATGTTAGGGGTTTTGATAGTAAAATGTTGGTCAGCTATGATTTATTTGTCTAATATGATAAAAGTACGTGCATCGGGAAATACTTAGTTCTCTTTCAATCTTGTCGAATATGAGTATAGGGACAGAAGTCCAAATATTTTGCGCGGTTTGGTAAAATGGTTGGCTAAATATAACGGATTGAAAATTCATGAAGTTATTACTAAATACCGATCACATGAACATTAGAATTGATCGGTGATTATGAAAGTAATTTTCAATTCCATATAATGATAATAATGGCAGTAAATGTTACATAGGTACGTTATGACCTGTTTCCCTAGACATTATATTCTCATGTCGTAGGGAGCTCATTTTTAATGCACACAAATTCTAAACGTGTTTACGTAACACAATACAGCTTCATAAGTCAGTTACGAGAAAAAAAACGGTTCTTTTATTTTGATTTGAAAGTCTCAGTTGTAATATTGCATCCTTTCATTAACCACCATGTCATTTAGGTAACACTATATCACAATGTTATCTGAGATACAAAACGTGACGGAAATATAAAGTGTTCCCAAGGATTCAAGGTAAACACATTTAAAGCACAATGTTCATGTAACTCGGGGACACACTCCACCTGTTTTGTAAAACCAGTACATAACCCTTTCTTTCATATAATACTTTATCACAGAAACCTACATACAGATGAAGATTCCAAAATCGTGACTTCATTAATAATAAATCGTCACCGGGAATAACTCCTATTGTACACATTTTTGAGATTTTGTTTGACTCAATTTCTAGACAGTGTTTGAATTAGGGCAACATGATTTCCTTTCTATTCAGTTGAACACCAAGACTGGTATCATATTGTCGATCTTCTCGAATATAATGTAATATGTACTTATCTGGGGAAGGACCGGCTTGTGTTACTGTGTCGTGATATTTAAATGACATTCAATGACATCTGGTATTTTTAGTGTGCTAATATTTGATGTTACGTGTGCAAATATTTTCTATTCTGAATTGAAAGCACTGTAAATGGCGAAAAACAAATCTCATATATCTATTTCCTTTGTAAACAACAGTACAAGACAAATGATTATCAAGGTAACAAATTCATCCTGTTCTGTCCTTAGTGTATAGTCAATTTTTTTGACATCATCAACATGTTGACATAAATGATGCATAATTTTAGTTTTTGATGGGGCTGTGGTGGCCAAATGATTAAGGAATCTGACCGCTTGGTTTAGACCTTGTCACTCAACTTCTGATGCAATTTTTGTCCCGCAGTCTGTAATGAATAGATGTTTTAGTACAAAAGGCGGAGAATTTTATTGCTGCTTTGTAGACTAAAAAAGGCGTTTGAAAATGTTGATAGAACTAATATGTAGTGTGCACTAATAAAACAAGGCAAGTGTGGTAAAATATTTACAATTATTCAGGTTTGTCTGGCTGTGTTAAAACCTATTTTAAGTACAATGGAGCTTATTCTGAATATTTCATTAGAGGAAATCTTACTACTAATTCTATGTATGTTAATGCTTTTGGAGTGTACTTTTTATAAGATAGAAATCAACACGATAAATATTTTTCTTTTGGTGTATGTATATCTGCAGATTCGTCAGATAAATACAAAGAATGTTCAATAAATCCCAAAACATCTAATACCGAATATAAACTTCCGCCGTATTTGATGTGTTCTTTTCTCAGTCCATCGATTCCATGCCCTTTTCGTAAATTGCTTTTACAACTTCGTCAAATGAAATCTCAAAATACAGTTCCTCGCACAATTCACCATCCAATCCTTGATCAAAAATTTTATCCTGAGTATAAATTTTCGAAAAAATTGCAAATCGATTTGTATTATCTTCTGGGTCGCGGGCTATCACATTGCCGATACGAATTATCGTTACATATATTCGATTGTGGTTCTTACTTCGTCTGATCAGTTATCAGAACAATCGTATATAGCAGTCAGCTGCTTCTTCAAGTTCCTCATTAATTTTGGTTTCATATTCTATATATACTTTGTCATACAGAGTCCGAAAGTGTCCTTTTACAGTTTTATATTCACGGTAAGTATAGTATTGATAACCTCTACGTCTTCCAGCTTCAATCCACCGTTTTCGTTTTGCTCGCGTTAATTTATATGAAGCTCGGTATGGCTTTAGCATTTGATTATATTATGAAAGTGGGATGCACTGTTCAGCTGATTTTATTTTCTCCATGTCCTCCGAAATGACACCAATTTTCGCCTATTTCCTACTACCTTGACTTCCAAACATCACTTTATATGTGGTTGTTATGCCTTTTTTATTTAAGAAATGTTCTAGGACATTTTTGGTCGACATGGAGTAAATATTGCTTATGTAGTAACTGGCATTACCTACCTGTAGATGCAGCAATGGACAGATAATCCTTCTCGCGATCGGTATCCGGTTCGGATACTGGCTGTGCTTTGGCCATGTTACAGAAAGATATTTTATACTCTCAGACATTTTACGTAGGGTCAGAACTACTTATACGGTTAAAATTCGAGGAATTACGTCATGTTGTGTTTCCCTCATTATTCACTGGGTCAGTGAATAAAGCCTTATGAGTTTCTGCATGGTTTTGTTTATCATCATCAGAATTCCAGGTTTGCGAGGAACTATATAGTACAGTGAACATGCAGGTATCGTCCTTTCCTCGGGTCTGAGGCTACGAGCGGGGACACGGGAAGCTCATAAGTTCTGTTTTGATGTCGTTTCAAACTTGATCAGTTAGTTTTTGTAGAGGTTTCTGTTATACACCGTAGTCGAATTCAACGCTAGCTCGTAGGTCACTGGGAACTTGTCTGTTGAAAGAATCGTAGTCAGCATGTTTAGAATCAATGATGGATTGGAAACTATCCACGTGTAATTTGATGGTTTTATTTTCTTGTTCAATACATCTCAATACTCCAGTGTTCCTCAAGGGGCCAATGTACCTGTGATAATTTATCGCTAGATTATACTGTACATCAATACAATACGATGTACTTTGAACGACATTGATATACAAGATGATTGATGCCTTAGACCATTTTATCATTCAATTAAAATGCTAAAATATTAACATGAAAGTCGTTATATATTAATCAGTAATTGAAGTGTAGCACTGTATCAGTATATCATATTACATTACAATTATACGGTTATGGTGTGTGATAATATCATGTGATGTATTACAACATAATGTTTTTGATTGTAATAGTTAACAGTATTTCATATGTTGTTGCATTTATCTGGAACAGAACATATAGGCATTTAGTATAATACAAATAATTGTCCATTACTATAACATGAATTATTGTCCATTACTATAATATGAATTCTTGTCCATTGATATATGAATTATTGGCCTGTACTATAAAACGAATTATTGTCTATTACTATATGAATTACTATCTATTACTCTATTATGAATTATTGTCCATTACTATAATATTAATTATTATCAAAGTAAGTGTTATACTTTGTTATGTACAATATTTGTTGTGCTCTACTAGCATACTGTGTGATTTTGCATCTTACATATTGTATTGGTGATTTGTTGATAGCTTTTAATGTTGTGTTTGATTTTTTTCAGAATTGGATAAACATGGGTTGAATGAGATAATATGTTCAAAGATTGTACAAAGAAGATTATGCTTTAAATACATGCGAGTACATATTGATTAAATTAACTTCTACCATGGATGATTGTATTCTGTCAATCTAGCTGTGCTCTATACTTCTTACATTAAAGCTCGCGTCACATGATACGTAGGTCAGTCACAATCAGTTTTTCATCACAACGTGAGATTGTGGTACCCAGCTATTAGCTAAAGTTGTCACAGATAACTTTCACGACAAAACACTTAATACATGTGGCCCATTATTTGTATTTAAATCCTACTCATTATTGAAAATTTCAAACTTTACTGAGATTTTGGCTCAGTGTCTCTCCCTACCTCGTATGTAACGTATATGTCGGCAAACGTGGATCCTCGCGATCTTCTCCTGGATTAAAGCCATCACCAACGAGTCCTAAAAGGACGAAACAGCTGTATGTTGCGCTGTAATTGACTACTTGGTTCTTCTGTATTTTATTCTTGCTTCTATTGGAAGGTGTTATGTACTTGTACATCTCGTACATGTCATGTTTTAACGGCAAGAAGCCCACGGTTGGTAATAAGCCTATCCACGTATATTACCGTTTCGTTAAAACTGGCAGCAGGATTGGGGTTGTTTCTACTTTAATTAAAATATTATGTGTTGACCTCCAGGGTTTATTGCGGGGTAAACACGGTAAATGTGGCGAGATCCATAAGAATATAGCGATTAGGAAATTATAGCTAAATTGATTGATAATCAAGTCTGTTTCCTGTCTATGACCTTCATTTTGTAGATGTTGCATTGCAGAATCTAAATGTTATACTGACAAAGGGTTACGGTCAACATTCAAAGTACTTCCTCATTGATGGATTTTTAACTTTTTGAGAGTATATGTTGATTTCAGCACACGTTTATCGTATCAACCTCTATTATTACATTATATTAACTGAATGATATGGAATGATATATCAAAAGAAAGACAAATATTTAAAGTATTACCAAGTTAAGTATAAGTGTTTCAAATCACTGAAGATTTATTTTTTCTGGATTTGACCTGGAAACTCATACAATGTAGGTGGGTTCATATGTGGCGAAGAAAAACAATACCTAGCTTTCTCTGTGTTTCTATTGAAGGTTATGATCCTTGGTTTGGTGTTATCATGTGGTCTTTATCTTTGTAGGATTTCGGTGATATGGTGTCTTTAAATAACTAGAGGTCCATCATACATATGTATATACCATATAGAAATGGAAATTAAGCATACTACAGACTCTTCTTCACCAGGCTTAACCAACAGAGCCAGCTTTTTACGAAAAAAATGATAAGCATGATAAGTGAGATCTTCCTATTGTGAATTTTCCATTCCCAAGTGGTAACAATCATGCATCCAAAACCTTTTGTGTTTGTGTATCGATTTATTACATTGAAATGTGTCAATAGTTGAAAAAAGAAAATATCAGCATTTGAATTGAATTATAATTCAAACTCAAATTCAATTAAACTTCTCACTAAAAGAAATATTTACAAGAAGACTCATGAAAAGATTAAGTGTCTTCTGCTTCATCGACGACATTCAGCTGTAAATAGGGTTTGAAGGGGAAGTTTATTTGTGCGATATGAAGTTAGATTTTATTGTTGTTCGTTAGTAGACTTAGTGGCTTTTTTTCGATGATGTTAACCCCGTTCTCATGTACCTTTCTGGAACAACAGAACTTACACTCTTCTTGCACGTTTATAATTGTCTTCGTGTAAATTTTGTTCATCAATTTTGAGTTAAAATTAAAATGTTGTAAACTATTTGTGTTTTTGGTGTTTATGTCACTAATGTACTGTCAAATTATTTTCGCGGGGGATTTATTGTCATTGATTTCACGAGTTCTCCTAATCCATAAATTCATTTGTACAATGTATGTACATGTATAATCATATTTACCAATGTTTACTTATCCACAAAACAAAAAATATGTTATTTACATGTATATGTGCGTAACACGCTAAAATAGAATGAAAATTGACATAACGATGTCCTTGAACCTATTTCTATAGTGTTGGCAAGCTATTCAGCATCGACAGTGTATCCTATGCAAAATACATTAGCTAGGCTGTTTGGATATCAACCGGTCTACATTGGAGTACAAAACGTGTCACAATATGAAGTGATTGAAAGGGTTCCGATTCAGTGAACACAGATTATCTACAGAATTAGGGACACATCAAGTAAATAAGCTTGTAAATTATAATTGAAATATCAAATAATAGATTTACTTTACCTTACATCGCTCAAAATATTTACTCGTACACGTTTTTAAAACAGTTTTTGAGCGAAAAGTTTCTATATTGTATATGTAGGCAGTATCCTTAGAATACTTAGACGTCACACTTCCTGCGTATTAAATTGCAAAGTGATTACTACGACATGTTAAACAGTATCAAAAATTTACGTTTAATTATGACTCATTTAATGACCAGTTCCCATATAAGAAATAAAACAATGATTAAAATAACACGTATAGATAAGGTCATCAATTTTGAATCTCTGAATATTTACAATATGTATATATATTTATATATCATTTTCTTTATATTATCACTTACTAATAAGTCTCTTTATATTATCACTTGCGAATCGTCATTAACTATATATAGAACTTGAGAACACACAAACTGACCAAACACAACATGATGAGAACACAGAGGAAACACGACATAAGAACACACAGAGGTAACATGACTTGAGGACACACACACAACATGAGGGATAACGGCGGAAATACAATGAGTGTATATGGCCAGGAGGCACAACGAGTGTGCATACAAAGAAACACAACATGAGGGCACACAGTGGAAACACAATGTGAGCGTGTACACAGAGATAGCTAGGACAACACTGTACAGATAAAGTAAAAGTATATATACTCACTGGTCCACGTTAACCCCGCGTTATTATTCACCTCTGAACTTTGACCTTTACAAACGTTAAATCCCGTATGATGCTTACTGTGCTCCGTACTAGGGACAAGGTAAAATATGTGTTTACCATATATCCTTACCACATAGCCTGATATCCGTAAAGCAAGGTAGGTTTTTATTTAAACTTCATATATTTAGGTTGATCCCTGGAAATGCATGCTTCTGTATTTTGCATCTATATTTATACGAGGCACAATGACTAGATTGTATACATGTATTGTTTTGCAACAGCTTTGGCATTAATACACTCAGGCACATTTACGTATTCAGTAGCCAGGATAGTGTAACTTATACAGCGCAAACGTGGTAAAGGGTTGAGTGAATATTCAGTCCACGATTTTTAAACGTTCACTGTATTAGAATGCTGTTTTTAATAGAATGGTTCATATGAACGACTTAACTTCAGAATGTGTACATTTATCTTTTATAAGTAAGAAGTAAATTTTCTTTATTCCATAATTACAAGAAAAGGCACTATGAATTGTTGCTTTTTTGGAAAATAGAAAATCGGGAGCGGCCTCTTGTACTCTAATTGGTTAAAATCTTTTTGATTACTATTTTTTTTACCCGCGAATAGTTTCGGCATGAAAGTGAAATACACATTCTTGGTATGCTGGTTCTCTTTTGCACTTTTCAATACCCAAACGACGAAAGTGTAAGTCTCATTATCTAAATAAAAAAAATACTGACACAATCTTAATCTGATATAATTAACTATGTATAGTAATGAGACTGTCACAATCTTATTCTTTTTAAAATTATCTATGTGCGACAATTAGACGGTCACCATCTTAATCTTATAAAATTCACTATGTAAGGATCAAGCTGACAAAACTAATCTTACGTCTAAATTATCAGTGATAATCCTGTATATATATATCTCCTAGTACCGAGTCCTTCGAATTATAATGAAAATAAACTGTTAGACAGTGTTTTCTTCATTTCCTAAGGAATCATGTTAACTAGGCTCTAGAAAAAAAAAACCGTTCGTGGATTTCCACTTAGGTGTGCTTGTGCATTCATTTCCTTTATTTTGTTTGACAGGGTTCAACATGAGAATGTATCTGTGATGTTTAAACAACCACAATGACCCAGAATGCTTCATTATATTCGAAAGAGTACTACATACTGTGACCTCAAAATGTTTGTAGATCGCTATCATCATATCCCAGGGCCCCCCGTTAAGTCCTCTACTTCCAACTTTCTTCTACATAATGAGTTATCCGCTCTAATATCTCAGTATATATCCTGAATCTAGATGTTCAAAGCATCACTAAAATAGACCATTGGGCTGGATAGGTATCTTGTGTGCATGTATAATATCGGGAATTGACCGACAGCCAAACAGCATGACACCAGTATTTTCTGAAGTAATACTGCTAGTATCCAAGGTGATGTGCATATCTTGATATATTTATGGTTGTCATTATATACTACTATTATCTACTAAATGTGATATTGTGTAAATTCTGTAAATCTAACATTTTGTACTACCTAAGCTGGTCTTACCGATTATGAGCAGGCGATTCACTCAAGCGATCCAGGACAATGTTTTTTGAGGATGTCCATGTTGAATAGCAGTGCGTGTATAGCTGCCTGTCCCTTCAATGTCTATCTTACACGCTGTATGTATATATGTGTATCTAACTATTGTCTGGTTTGTGAATAGAATGTATTTTCTTGTATTTTTATTCATCTATGCTTGCCCAGACACTAAATTAATCTGCTTTCTCGATACTCGCTATATTATGTGTCCTAATCACGTCACATTAGAATGTTTTGGAATTATAGGTCTATATGATTATGGCTAAAACAACAATAGTTATATTACGTGACGGGACATGTATTGTCGCTCGGGATTATACTGATAAATTATTAGCATACTTAGGACTCACAGGAAAACTAAAACTACTAACTCTGCTCTTCATTGGGAAAACTATAGAAACAAAAGAAATGAAACTATTAGTAAAATACGTGATGCAAAGAAATCTTACATGGAACACCTTCAAAAATCATTAGCCGACAGATCTATTCCTCCTAATAAATGGTGGAAAATTGCAAGAAATATTCTTAATATCACCAATAAATCTTCTTCTATCCCCCACTTAATCACAATAACTCATTTATTCAACATCCATTTGACAAAGCTGAATGCTTAAATAAATACATTCTATCAATTTCGACTACTTCTGAAAATACTGAACCCTTACCTGAAATTGTCAATGATTATCCTCACTCTATAAATAATAATGTTATTACTCAACAAGGTGTTAAGGATCAATTATTTCTTTTGAATGGTTATAAACCTGCTGTACCAGATGGCATGATTCCTAAAATAACCAAACGACTACATCCATCTATTCTCCTCCCTCTCACTCTCCTAATTAATAAATCTATAGAAAAAGGTATTATTCCCATCAGTTGGAAGTTTGCTAATATTAATGCTATTTATAAAGGGAAAGGATTAGTTAATGAGGCATCTAATTACAGACCTATATCAATTACTTCATGTTTTAGCAAAATGCTTGAAAAAATTATTTTCAAATATCTCTATAATTATCTTATTACATATAAAATTATTACAAAGCACCACTCCGACTTTACAACCAAAGACTCTACTGTAAATCAGTTATTATCCATTTACCATACCATTGTTAATTGCCTAGATCAAAATAAAGAAATCAGATTTATATTCTGTGACATAAGTAAAGCTTTCGATAGGGTATGGCATAATGGACTGCTTCATAAATTGAAATCTTATGGTGTTACAGGTAATCTATTAAATTGGCTGGAAAATTTTCTATCTAATAGGAAACAGAGAGTATTGACAGAAGGTTATGCATCAACCTTTGGCCCTGTCCAAGCTGGGGAACCACAAGGTTCGATTTTCGGGTCATTACTATTTTCATTATATATTAATGATATTGTTGAATGCGTCTCCAATAAAATAAAATCATTTGCAGATGATACATCTCTCTTTGGTACGTGTGATAATAATCCCATTGAATTGGCATAGAATCTTTCAGATGACTAATATATGACAAAGATAATGCTGTGGGCCAATAAATAGGATATTAGATTCAATCCTTCCAAAACTGAATCTGTAGAAAAACTGACAAAAACCACCCAATTATTACATTTTATGATCAACCAATTACTGAAAACAAACTTCATACACATCTAGGTCTTACTCTTAGTGATGATGCAAAGTGGAATCAACACATATCTAATATCTATGAAAAAGCATATAAAAGAGCAAATATCTTAAGGTTAATGAAAAACAAAATTGATAGAAAATCTCTTACTACCTTGTATGCTTCGTACATTAGGCCAATTATTGAATACGCAAATGTAGTTTGGGATAACTGCACACTGGCTCAAAAAAGTTTATTGGAATCCATACAACTTGAGACTGCTAGATTAATCACAGGTTTACGTAGAGGGACATCGCATGATAAATTATATAGGGAACTAGGATGGGAAACTTTGAGTAGCAGAAGATATAAACATAAACTTATCTTAATGTATAAAATAATAAATAATGAAACTCCAGATTGCTTAAGTGAAATGATTCAACCATATATACATGATGAAACCCAAGACAGATATCCCTTGCGTAAAAATAGAATTTTTGATCCCCCATTGTGTCGCACAGTAAATTACTGCGAAAGTTTCTTTCCATGCATGTTTAATGAGATTAATAGACTTGTACCAGATATAAGTAATATCCATTACACATCTCAGTTGAAAAGGTTATTGAACAGGAATAAATATGTAGACTCTGAAACAAATTATGCTTTTAGATTTCTAGGTAATCGTGATAAAAACATTATACTGTGCCAGTTAAGAAATAACGCTAGTAATCTTAACTATGATCGTTTCAAAGATCATCTAATAGAATCTCCGATGTGTGAGTGCACTCAATCTTGTGAAACTACCCTACACTTCTTCTTTGAGTGCAATAGATATACCGATATTCGACAGAGGCTACGACAGAACTTGCATCATGATGCTCATAATCATTTATGTGAAAAGGTTTTATTACATGGTTGTGTTCTTTGTAATGATATACAAAATAGAGTCATCCTATCTCATGTTTCAAATTTTATTTCACGTTCTAAGAGATTCCCATTTTTCAATGCCTAATGTACAATCATTATAATGATGCATGACTTTATTTCCAATACGAAGAATTATCTAATTGAATGTAGCATTGTAAACATCCTATATGTACTTTCAGAAATTCCTATTTATCAATTAAACCCCCAAGTTGACTACTACCATAGCAGTATTACACATACCTGATGTATTATTATGAATAATCATCTCTTACAATTACTGTTGAAAAATCAGGATAGATTAAAGTGTTACTAATAATGTTATAGTGCTTTGGTCTAGTAAGTTAACTGACCGTTGTGGCCCATTGACCATTTGTAAGTGTTGGGCAGTAATTGATTATTAATTCCAGATTGAAAACCTATTTATAGCAATTTTAGTCTTTATTTTCTTATATGGTAAATTTATATACAGTCATTAGATTTTTAATCACCGTTCTCTTTCTCAAACGACACGCATATCAGTCTTTCGATATTTATTTAGAATTAGGTATAGTAGAGACAAATAATGAACTACATTGCATCATATAGCTATTTTGTTTTCGTCAGTGATGCTATATCACACAGTTATTACATAGTACGTCATTCTAGGACTCGTCAGTGATTCTACATAGTGTAGCTGGTTAGTCCTCTTAGGACTCGTCAGTGATGCTGCATCATACAACTGTACCTTCCCCCTAAAACTCGCCAGTGATGCTGCATCATCAAGCTGTAACGTTCTTCTAGGACTCGTCCGTGTTGCTACATCATACAAGTGTTTCGTCCCTGTAGGACTCGTCAGTTATACTACATCACTCGTCAGTTATACTACATCACACAGCTATTTCGTCATTCTAGAACTCGTCAGTTACACTACATCACACAGCTATTTCGTCATTCTAGAACTCGTCAGTTACACTACATCACACAGCTATTTCGTCATTCTAGAACTCGTCAGTTACACTACATCGCACAGCTGTTTCGTCCTTCTAAGCCGCGTCAGTGATTCTACATCGTACAACTTCTAGTCTTCCTCAGCAATGCTCTATCATACGGTTGTTTTGTCCTCCTAGGATTAGTCAGTGATGGTAAATGACAAAATACCCCACCTTTTTATTGGTTCATAATGGAAGGTTAAGAAAATGGAAATGTTCCAGACCAGAAGAATATGAACATGATATATATAAAATATAGTAAGTAATATCGACAGTATGGTCCAACAATGAAAAGTTCGTTGGATGCGAATTTCTGGAATATATATATATGATCACTGAAGTAAGAACGACAGCGCGGACAAGTGAATTGTCAAATTTGCGAGGCAATCTGCCCCATCATCAAAAAGTAACAAAAGTTACATAAATTACATCATAAACATAGAATATAAAACAAATACAACATTATTAACTAAAATCTATGTATGTGGTGTATTTTATGTAATATTTTTATCTTGATAAAGTGGCAGACATTATTACTTCATTGATAACATATATATACATAATATGCCAGCAAATATGCAGGAAGGGAATTCTTGATTAACAAACTGGTCTATCTGTTCCGTAGACGCGCATCAGTGTTAACAGGACTTTGTAATAACTTGTGTACGGATATAAACAGATGCTTTGTTTACAAATCGTTTACATATCAAAAAAACCCTGGTTTTATTCACTTGGTATTTTCAGACGTGTAATGCTAATTTCTAGCCGCAACTATCACGACGTATTAAGGTAAAGATTAAGACCGTGTATGCATAGAAAATGTTGCGCGATGACCGCAAAAAGGCACATATGTTTATTGTAAATGTTCTGTGTATAGTGTAGCGATACACACACCACTTACATCACTCATTTGCATTGCAGATCCAGTGAAGTTTGACGAAGCTTTTGTAAACACACGTATTGCTCCGTGTGATCAGGAAAAGTTGGGGCTCTGTATTACAAGGTATTTTTTTTCTGTCATAACGATAATTATATTGATATAGTTTTTTTGTATTTTGTGACCCAAGATAGTAGTATTAACATTAGTTTTAAGCTACATCTGGCAGTCGATGTTTTAGGACATCTCACATAAGATATGTAGTTAATTTTGAAGCTCATTCTTAATCAGCAATTATAATGTAGGGAACACCGGTGATGTAACAATGAGTTCAATAGATAGATGTAGCAAAGGCCTTTAGCAAAACTAATCCAATAAAACATTGACACGAGTGAAACATTCTGTTTATCAATATAACCCAAATTGCTATAAACACTTATTTCGACTTGGATACATCTTTAAACAATCTCGACTATCATGTGACCTATTTATGAGTCACAATATTGGTATAATATGTGTCCTACGATATCAATGACATGGCCGGCTGATATGACAAAATATTCACACACTGTTATGTATACACAGCAAATTGGCCGTTTCGTGGGTCATCTTAGGAGATCGATATCACATAGCTCGGTGATAAATGATAATGAACATTATTAATTTAAATGTGTATCTTGTGTTATCGCTGAACAAGTTTCTTTTCTCATCTTTCTTGCTTGAAAGTCTGAAAACAAAATCGACAATCAGACATCAGTGAACGCCAGATATGTGTAACCAGAAATAAGTGTGTGTCTCTTACATATTGCATTCATCTACGAGTGATAAAATCTTCACACAACCACGTGGCCATTCAATTGAAAGATATGTACATATGAAAATCTAGGCGTGAATAACAGTCCTTGACACAACCACGTGACCATAATATGTTGTTACAACGTAGTTTGTTTCCTTGTGATCTTCTCCTTTGCAGACGCGGGTTTGTAATGCGATATGGTCGTCACTAAACATCTTTATTATATGAGCTAAAACTGTACTGATCTATTACCCCTAGAGTTTACAGGTATTATGCAATACTTGATAGGCGACAAGAATCTTTCCACCAAAAACAGGTCTCCAATCACGTGACTCAAATATCTACTTACGTATAGTAAGTTGAGAATTCATTGGGACTAATGAAACATTTGTAAACTACAAAATTATGTGTCCATCTCTTTTATAACATTCAGGATATATTTATACTGCTGAAACGGGGTAATAATATATAGTATTAGTAAAATGACAATAAAGTATTTCCTGTTTCGAAAAAGAACCGTTTTAACAACGCTTGTGAAACGTTTTATTCCAATTGTTTGATACAAGATCATATCGTGTTGCTATGCTACGTTAAAAATACGTGACATAGACGTTGCAAGCGAGACGGTGAATTTCACAACTTTTAATGGAGAAATAAGCGTTTCCACAACGTCTGAAAAACGTTATATTTTTAATATAAAACGTATAGTTTTCATCCTTAAGGATTACATGTTGGATACACGTTTCATTAACTTTTATGGTTAAACTGAATTATTGGAATATTTGCTGAAAAAATCCGGCGATTCAATCACGTTTATTACACTTGTCGTTTTTATCTTTAGAAACTGTGTTTAACATTACAGAAATGCAACGTTAAACAAACATTATAGAAATGTTGTAATGCAACTGCATCGTTTCCAACCGTCTATGACGTTTCTGCAGCATATCTCTGCTAGCTGGGTTGGGGACGGACAAAGTCGCAGCCATTATTCTGCCGATCATGGGTCGTACGATTCGATCCAACAATAAATGTCTCCCTCCATCAGGACACTTTTTTTCTTCATTGTTCTTGCACAGGATCTCGTATCTTGCATACAGATTTCTCTTGTGCTAACATCAAGACCTGCTTCCGATTTTTAGCCTCTTTCCTGACAATATTATTTACATATCAACTTTTTGAAATATTAAACTTGCAATTCATGCTCGTGTAAGTAGACATGTTTTTACATTGGATGGCGCAACATCACAATCATCCGTAGAGAAGGGCATGCATTGAAGAATCACTATAAGCAATTATACATCAGTGGTTCATATTCGACAACATTCACAATGAAAATGTAGACACAGGCTTAAGCTTTTGAAGCACAAGAAAATAGCAACAAATAACAAAATGGGCTCATTCTATATTTCACCTAAAACCCAATATCTACAAAATACGAGATTATAAGAAAAAAAGACAATGATACCTTTGAAAAGTACAAGGGTGATATGTTCAGGTATTCCGGAAAGGTCAGCGTATTCTGCTTCATCGACAAATCCGATAAAGTAAGCGACAAATCTTGACTGCAAGCATAGAATTATACAAAGGTGTTTCCTTACAGATTCAAGGGAGAAGTTCACTTTACATCAAAATGTCGTCCGGAGGTTCAATACAGGGTCTGACCACATCAAAACTTGAGTTTAAGAGGGGGAGTACTCGTGACAGATTGATCCTAGCTTTGATAATTGTCGGGGGAATAGCACTAGTAATTGGTCTTGCAGTAGGGATCCCATTGTCTAAACGAGATGCTGTACCAGGACCAACCCATGACCCTGACCTAGCGTTCGCTAGATCGTTCTTACAAGACAATGTGTTAATTGACGGGTAAGTTCCTGTTTATTCACGTATTTAAAAGAATATCATAAAATGGTGACATTGTATTTGTTACCATTTTTTTTTCTAAATACTTTAGCACACACGTGTTCATAGATATGCATTTTGCATGTTTACCAATATATCTGTTTTACAAGCTGTTACTCTATATAAATTGTACATTGCATCTACTTCATTTTACCTATAGTCACAACGATCTCCCCTGGCAAATTCGACAGTATGAGCAAAACAAGGTGAACAACGTCAACCTAAATACGGATACTAGGAATGAATGGCCCCCAGGAACGCCTATGACAGATATGTCCTTTCCTGTACTCCCCCCTCAGACGGATATACCAAGACTCCTGGAGGGGGGTGTTGGTGCGCAGGTAAGTTGGTTTTCAACGTCGACATCTGCAAATGTACAATCAGGTTGCTCGTCTCCTAGCTCATCTGTCTGTGTCTGTCTGTCTGTCTGTCTACTCAGCCTGCATATTTTTAAAACTCCAACTATTATATGTGAGTTATGTCGATTTGCCTGGCCAATTCTTAACTACCCTACAGGATTCGATCTTGTTAAAGTTATCTTAACCAAATTTGTCAGGATATCTCTCCAAACATAACGGACAGGTGTGGCTGCTAGGCTTGTCGAACCAAAATGTTTTGACTCCTGAAACCGGTAACATATAAATTAATATCTGTGACAGATCAATATGCTTCATTAAAATTTCACTATTATCTATTGATCATATTATAAAAATATGACTTTTTGGTTTGGGATTCCTCGAGTATATTCCGTTGGTTTTTGTTGACATACTTTTACATAATGAAAGGTTTCTGATGGTTGAGGATAAGAATCTTCAAGTTTCGATCAAGGAGTGCGTTCAAGAGAAACGTCTTCATTTTCATTGTGTAACTCAAAGAGGGTAAAAAAGTATTTTACATAACGAAGTCTAATGGATTTCACCCCGTTGGTTTGTTTTGTACTTTCCTTTCCTTAATCAAAGATGACAAAATTGGCATGGGTTGTATATATACAACTGTAACTTTCACGGTGTCTCTACTTAAATACATTGCGGTGTTATTGTCTTGTGTCTTTTGTACAGTCCCATCAAATGTGTGTACCAATTTATATATATCTCTAGAAGTCGCTATTTATTTATCAGAGATAACGAAGGCATAAAATAAATTTCACATCACTTTAATGACCTCTACAAAATAAATTTGACAATATAGTGTTTTTTGTTGTGGTTGGCGATTGTGGCCATGGCTTCGTCACCAAGAGGTTACCGCCAAACATTGGGCTGCTCGGCCACCTCAAATAGATAGATGCGACAAAATCTATTAATTGTAAAATTTTCAAGATATGTACAGAAATGACTCTGTGAGTAGCCGTCATTCTGAATAGCTGTAATTATGTTAAATATATATACTGTATAGTTATTATTCCTGGTGGCGACCTCTAAACCGCCGCTACAATCACTAAACGGCAAGTAGAACCGAGTCTTTTAACAAAGTCTGTTACAACAATACCATATCCCTGGTGCTTACTGCCACAACGGAGTGAAGCCATGACGATGTGATGAAGTGATCCTGACAGGCCCAGACAGACTGCATATTCCAGACACACACCTGGCAATAAAATCAAATAATAATAATAATAAAACAGCAGCCAGCAGAAAAACAAACTTTGCGGAAGGTGGGAGGTTGAACAATTGATCGCCTCTGGTGTAACTTCCCCACAATGTGTAAAAACGATAAAAAGATGGTAGATAACTCTGATTATACCCGATCCAATAGGAATATTGGAGGCAACTCTGGATAGCAGATACTGGTATGACACCAAGGAGTGGCTTGCACTCTGATAAACTGATTTATTTATTATCAAATAAATCCCAATAATTTCATTTTCGAGAAAAAAGCCAGTTCAGCAATTTATCCCTTATTGAAATGCGTTAGATAATCGTCTGATGAAGACATATTGTATATTGATGTCATGAATACTTGAATTCTTATAGAAATATTTCAGTTTTTTTAACGGCTGACATTTTATTGTGAATCTAAGATATCAATATGAAAATCATAAGTGCATTATGTACAGGAAAGCTATATCAAATTGTTGACGTTTTAAGCATGTAGCCAATAATGAGAGACGCAAAAAGATATTTTTGGCAAACTTATATGACAGAAAGGATTTCTTTTTTGTTTAAGTTCGCATGTTGCATCAACCGAAAATACAAAGGAAATTCATGTTTATTGATCTTGCATAATGTATATCTATATATAGCATAGGGAATTTCGATCGCTCTATTTTCTCATAAAATGGTCCTTTTATGGATGTATTTCAGACGTTGTAACAGAGAAACCTTTAGTATTTTTCATTGTACTGTTTGGTTTCTTTTCTTATTATGAATTCGCATTTCAGTGGTGGGCGGCATTCGTCTCGTGTGCCGCTACAGCTAAAGATGCCGTGCGTCAGGGCTTTGATCAGGTCGATGTAATCCACAAGTTCACCGATAAATATCCAGAGGCCTTCACGTTGGCACGGTCTGCAGACGGTACTTAAGATATATGTACAGTACCTATTAAGCTAAGTCTAGTACATATAGCTTTAGGTCTAACCTACTGTTTTGTTATTGGTCCGTAAATAAAACATTTAAGGCTACTAGATTGGTATGATAGATTTTTTCATTCTAACTTTCCCGCAAGAAGTACAAGCAATTAAAACATACGTTATTTCTGTTTTGCAATGTTAAAGAGACGTTATAGTCGCAATAAATGTTGAGACACTAATATCTAGAGACTGCTGTCAAGAAAACAAAAAGTCGAAAACCATTGTTTTTGTGTTTTGTCCTTTTCATACAGATATAGTAAACATATTTGCGAACAATAAAATCGCAAGTCTGATTGGTTTGGAGGGAGGTCACATGATTGGTAACACCCTGGGCAATCTTCGTATGTATTACATGATCGGTGTCCGATACATGACCTTGACCCACAGCTGTGACAACGACTGGTGAGTATCTGTTTAGGATTATCTTTGTTTACTTCCATTTAGATATCATACCGTAGTTACAATTTCCCCGGAAAGCTTTCATGTCTTTATGAGCAACTCGGTGAATCGAATTCCGGTCTCCTTAAGTTCGAGGCTGGCAATAAGCCACTCGGCCACCCGTATATTACAATGTAGGTACCATTACATCGATAAAAATACTACAAATATTGTTTTCTGAACACAAATTCTTACAACTTAAGATTGTATTCTACAGTTTCCTAAAAGAAGGATTACTGTTAGTAATGGTAATTTTACTGTGTAATGTTAGTATCATCTTGTTCTGAGAATAGTAAATTCGATCGTTTTTTCCAGGGCGGATAACTACAAGGCAGATTTAAATGGAGGAATATCAAAGGGTCTTACAGACTTTGGAAAGGTTTGTATCAAACAAATTCAATAGCATTTCTTGATTTAAAAGGTATATTTTGATGCTTAAGGCATTTGTTTTGGCTATAATTGTCCAAACAAGATATAAAATGTTCAAGTTTGTGGAATTTAAAAAAAATAATTGGTGTGAGATTTGTATGCAATTTTTCCGTCAAATGCTTATAGTTATTGTCCCTTAATGATTGTAATGATTTAATAATTGTACCAGTTATACCATTCGTACTATTTATGCTCCCTAATAACATGGTAGCATGTTGCAGTCAGTTGATTAGATAATATCTGAATTTCACGATTTCCGTGATGGGAAAGTTACCGTTTATGTGAAGTTCCATGGTAACAGTCACAGTTCAACTGAATTGAGAATATCCTGCTTTGATTTCGCAATATGATTCGTTATCAACCTTGTCAACCCATCACTTTGGTGGACTTATACTTACGTAACGTTTGAGGACGATGAAAACGAACACGCTTATTCCTTTGCAATGCATGACCTTTAAGATAGAAACAGGATTTAATCCTGATCTAAGTGCTTGAGACATATCAGTGTAACCTATGCTGTCTAAATTGAATTTTTGAGAACATTGGTGACCATAGTTAGGACATGACTTGTGTTGTGTCAATGGCTAATTATGTCTGATCCTGATACATAGCCTTTGATAAGTACGTTCTGCATCACTGGCTGTTCAAGGTTGTATTGAATGAGCTTTATCTGCGTTACGTCAATGCTAATTAAGGTACGATGGCACTGTTCTTTCACCGTTGAATTAGGAAATCATATGTTGTCCATCATTTTTTAACGGTTGTGTCCGTTAAATTTGAAAATAAAGTTTATGAAGGTTAAAAGGATTCCTCTGTATACAAAGCATGCACTTTCAGATTTAGCTATAAACTCGGGGTTTCCGTGTCCCGCTCCAAAATATATAGCACTGAGGCTGGTTCTGAAGCGTTTTGCTATCCCAACATTTAAGCAATACATATGGATTTAATCAAACTGTTTTTTTTTAATTAAAATTAAATTTAAGTTAAATATACATGTCTGTACAATGGTAATAATATATTTTCCAACACACTCTTTTTCATTAAACTTTCACTCTCCTTACGCATCAATCTTCTTTTATTTTAAAACTCTCTTTAAAACTTATCCTAAGTATCGATGCTTTTCACTGTTATTGCAATGCATCAATCATTAAAACAATTTCTTGCCTTACTCATTTTAGAATGTGTTTTATCAAGTCATTCACCTCATAATCAACATCAATTCTTTTTTCATTCAATAACTGCCACTTTGTAGTAAAACAAACTTATTATCACAGTATATTGATTTCTTAGATAATAACTTCCAAATATAACACCTTTATCACTTATATGAAAAATTTGATTTGGTTGATATATTTCACCCAAAACTTTGTTGATCCATAATTCAATTGCCTTCCAAATATTTAATTTTATAAGATGTGTAGAATAGGTGAATTTGAGTTTCATCATGTAAATGACAAAATGTACATAATCCATGAGACATTTTCATTTTTCAATAATTTTACCTGAGTAGAAATAGTATTTTGCAAACATTTCCATTGGAAATCGCTACATTTCCTTTTTGCTTTAGACCTACTTAACGGAGTCAAAATCTTTACCCAATTTATGTCATCTTGATATATTGTATCCCAGGTATTTTTGTGATTTGGGATAATAGCTTGTATCCAAAACTAATACTTTTAAAGTTTTATTTGTTAACTTTGTTGGTTGTATTTTCTCATTGTTTCTATTTGTTTTGATATATAATTCTTCTGTTACAGCTATTGGTTCAGTTATTGGTATTTCTTGATTTAAACTCTTGTATCTAATTGTCACATGAGGAAATTGCTTTCTTTACAATAGAGAATTCTGACATCCAGTTATCCTTGAAAAGCAATTTCTCTCATAATTCTTGAGAATTAATAAAATTAGTTCATCCTTTATTCCATATATCTTTTATTTTTGTTATATTTGATTAAGTCCAATTTCAAAGAAAACAGGATTTTTTCTGAACGTGATATTGGTGTTTCCAAATATCCTTTGATTGAGTATTTCTTTTTTTTTTTCTTAACTGGACGGCGTTTTAACATGACCTGCCAACATTCGAGAGAGACCTTATAAAACTGTGAAATACGATTTAATGCTAATGATTTTGTAGTACTACATTTACATATAAAGAGCTCCTTTGAGAACGTAGAATCATATTTTTAAGCCAATATTTCCCTAATGCATTCCAACATTGAACGTCTGAATAAATTATCTTGTATATATTTTTGACCTCCAAGATTGATGTCTCTATAACAGGTTTCTTTAGCAACTTTATTTACATTAGCGTTCCATAGAAACTGGTAAATCATTTTATTTATGGTAATTTTATATTGATGTGGTATAGTTTCCATGTTATATCTTTTATTTTTTGTCTTTTTTCAGCTTTGTATGGTTGCTTCAATCTTTTTATCTTATTTTTTTATTCCATAACCATGCATTTATTCAAGAGGTTTAACCCTTTCTACCCGACATATTTCCTTAAAGTTAGGAGGTCTTTGTTTCCATGTTTCTTTAGTTTTTTGTCTTATTTATTTTTGCACCAGATGCTTTTTCATAATGACGTAAAACACTAAAAAATATTGGAATAGAATTTTCATTCCCAACAAATTGCTGCGAATCATCAGCAAACATATTAATTTTTGGCTTCATGTTTTTCATTGTTACTAAATGGTATCTCAATTCCTTTTATTGAAGCATTTTTCCTAATAGAACATGCCATGGGTTCAGCATACATGCTATAAATTAAAGGTGCTATTGGGCACTGGACGAGAAAGCTTGAAGGGTTTTGAAATGAAACCACTTGTAAGTATATGACTAGACGAATATATGTATGTCATTTTAATCCGTTCAATAAACTGTGTACCAAATCCAATTTTTTAAAGACACATTTGCACCCATTCCCATTCACCTCGATCGAATGCTTTTTGCTGGTCTAAGAAAATAATGCTTCCACCTTTGTTTTCTGTATTTGAGTATTCAATAATATCTTGGATTAAACGAATACCATCTTCTATGTTTCTTCCCTTTACGAATCCCTTTAGGTCGCTCAGAATAATTTTTGGAAGTTCGTTTTTAATACGTTCTACAATAAGTTTTGTTATAATTTTATAGTCGGTGTTCAAGAGAGTGATTGGTCACCATTTTTTTTATATCCTTCCTTTCCCCCTATTTATATAAAAGAGTTATCAAACCCTTATATTGAGATGGGCATAGTTCTCTAGTTCCAAATACATTTATAACAACATTTTAAAACTGTTCCTTGATCAAATTCCAGTTAGTCTGATAAAATTCAACAATAATACCATCAATGCCTGGTGATCGATTGGCATTCAAATTTTTATCAAATAAATTTCATTTTCAGTAGGCAGTTTCTCAAGGTCATTTTTTAACGTCGTCTTTAATAGATACATTTACATTTGGTACTAAGATATTTGCTTCACCAAAATCTATCCCTTCAGTCGTGAAGAGATTACTGTTCCTTAATAATATCAGTTATATCATCTTTATAGCCGCCATATTCACATTTAATCGAATTCCACTATTTGTTTAGTTCTCTACACTTCTCAAGACCTAGAAAATAAGCAGTAGATTTCTCACCTTCCTTACACCATTTTATTCTACTTCTTACCTTGGTAGCGTTTATCCTGTTTTCATAGTATGGACTAATTTGATTTTCTAAATGTTGAATTGTCTCATGATTAGCATTACACTTTTTAAATTCATTTTCAAGCTGTTGAATATTTCTTAAATTCAGCGTTTAGTAATTTACTTACAAACATAGTGATATCTGTTATTTTTGTTTTAGTAATCTCCCAACACACTTTTATCGAAGTAAATTTATATATTATGTTTTTCCATTCATTATAAAAAAATGTAAATATGTCTCTAAATATGTCAGATTTGATAACCTTTCTGTTCATTTTCCAGTACCCTGGGTCTCTGTTCACTCTAGACATGTTAATTGTTATACAAGGCACGCCATAATGGTCATCTTTCGTAAAGGGACTGAACTCTATATTAGTTTTAGTCACTTTACTGTCTAAAGAGGAAGAAATTAAAAAAACTGTCTATTCTCGATTGTTTATTACTTCTGCTAAATGTGAAGCGTATTATGTCTAAGTTTCTCCTTCTCCGAACATCTTCTAATTTCTAGTTATTGAATTAATTTTGTCTATTTCTAAGTAACTCACATTTTTGCACAATTTCTGCACCGACTTTGCTGTATTGTTTAAGGTTTCAATATGTTTAGACTGTCCTCTCCTTGGTATTATACTGGAAATGTGCAAATGTGGGTTTTTGGAAGAAAGCACTGATACTGTCTGCAGCTTTGGTAAATGAAATTTCAACAGTTTTTATTGCTGGACACATCATTTGTTCCTAGTACTACAAAAACCTCCTGAATATCATCGGTATTTATGTCCTTGGCACGACCAGCCATATCAAGTAGTTCCTGAACTCTAGTGGTAGTAACACCGGATTTGGCGACGATTTTTGTGTTTGTATTGCCTATACACATTCTTTTGCAGTTTGTTATGTTAGGGGTTTCCTCAGTTTTTGGCATTGGTGTAGATTGAGAAAGAATTGTTAATGCCATCTTCCTTTGATTGAGACATAATCAATCAAAAAAAGTAATTATACTTTCTTAACAACAACTTATAGGTCGTGGTACGTGAAATGAACAGACTTGGGATGATCGTGGATGTGTCACATGTGTCTTATCAAACAATGATTGACGCTATTCAGACGTCGGATGCACCAGTGATCTTCAGTCATTCATCAGTGTTTGCTCTTTGCAATCACTACAGGAACGTGAAGGACGATGTTCTTCGAATGATGGTGAGGAAGACAGAGTCGCGAAAGAAAAACGAAAAATATCAAAATATATACAGATTAGAACAAAAAATGACTCAATATACAGATATAATGCTTCTAAATTATCAAACTGTGAAACACATAATATACAGTTGAAATTAATACCAATTATATACACAAAATTACGTGACATCATCAAATGTTCCCAGCCTAACCTTGCTCACTGTATACGTTAGTATATTTTATACGAAATATTACTTATCATTGTCGAGTACATGTAACCATTTGGTTACAAACACCTTTATAATTCTGGAACAAATAAACATGATAAAGCAATTTAAGTTACTACTACCTTTTACAAGTATGTATGATACCGGATAATGAAAATGATATAACCAGTTAAGTCGTTAAACCAATTAAGAGCTACGGATAAGTTACGACTTTATACCTCTATAACCAGGTAAGTTACTGAAACCATTTCAGAGCTACGGATAAGTTACCACCTTATACCTCTATAGCCAGGTATGTTACTGAAACCATTGTAGAGCTACGGTTAAGTTACGACTTTATACCTCTATAACCAGGTAAGTTACTTAAACCATTTTAGGGCTACACGTGAAATACTTTGCAATAACTTTATTCTCAGAGATTGAATATAACGATGAAGTAACTACACAATTCTATAAGTAGTGTTATAAAAAAAATGTCATCTAAATAAACAAAATGGTTGGCAGGTGTCCATCTTGGAATTTGAACACTTGGAATATAACACAGATGTGTATCGTTCTTTGCAGAAACAAAAGAACGGTATCATCATGATCAACTTCTACACTGGTTACATCAACTGTAATCCGGACCACGCTAACACAACAACCGTGTCACAAGTAGCAGGTATATATCATAAACATAACATAATGTTAGATGTTTGAGATTTTCTTTCTATAAATGATGGATTGTGAATAATATAAATCTTATTGCCGTCAACTGAGTAAACCCAATTTCAAAACATCAATCACGCATTAATTCCATTTGTACAATGTAATGGTTCATCGGAAACAAAGTAATGATCCCATAATATTAATACGTTTTGTTCTCCTTATCACTAGATTTAAATGCAAATACCATTCTCTGCAATTTCCTCATCTTCTGTTGCATAGTCTGTGCATAATATACACACATATTTACATGTGCGTTTGTTTCCAAAGTGATTAAATATCGATAATCATTGAGGTTGCCTTTGCAGATCACATCGATTATGTAAAGAAACTGATTGGCGTGGAGTATGTGGCCATAGGTGCCGACTATGACGGAGTTCCGTTGTAAGTATTTATAATGAAAATTAAATAAATGTATTATTTTTGGGAATGATATGTATCAGACATAGGCAATATTCACGCAGGGTCATTTTCGTCCTTGTGTGAAACTCGACATTTGGTGAGTTTACCGACATAAAGGATTACATATACATCATAACCATATGTAAAAGGATTATTTCACAGTGTAAAAGTAATAAATCGACATGTAACACAGGGGCCTGGGTCTATCTCTAGACACAATGTGTTAAACATTACAAATGACTAGTTTCATCTCGTCTGATTCGATAGTGTTCTTTAAATTTATGTCAAACAGTGATTTAAACTGCGTCATATAGTGTCGTCCTACTAGGGTTCATTAATGATTTTTGGAACCAAACGTATAGAATATAAAGAGGAGAGTTTGAAAATCAAAACAATTATCTACATCAATATCAAGTGAAGCTTCATCGACCCTAGAAACCAAACACCATGGTAAATGAATAAAACTTTTAGAAAAAAGGTAATTTGCAGGTACAAATATTGATCCAGTGAGTGACTTATGTATAATGCCGCAAATATATTTCAACAGACAAACATACATTGTATACATTGATATTTTTGTTATAGGAGAGAGTGCTCTGATAGTGAAAAACGCCGTTACATATGTGTTTTTCATTTTAGTATGCCCTTGGAGCTTGAGGATTCTTCAACCTACCCCGTGATATTTGCCGAGCTTAAAAGACGAAATTGGTCGGTGGAAGATCTAAAGAAGTTGGCTGGTCTTAATTTTCTTCGTGTCTTTAGGGCGGTTGAGAAGGTAAGAACATTACCGAACGCTACTTAAATCGATACCGAACCCAAATAGATAACTTTGCAGAAAAGTGTCCATCGACCCTTGCGAATGAATTATGCTGGAATTCACACTGATTATTTAAAAAGAACAACACCTAAGTTATTATCCAACACATATTTAGTGTAAAAAGCACCTAGTTTCTATGTACGACTTGAAATGTCGAAAATGTTATAAATGTTCCTATCACAGATCATACTCCGAAATATATACTGCACTGGAATAATTTATATACGTTTATATTTAAGAGATACCTTTATATATGCCATGGAATCAAGTTTTAAAGAAGGTTCCAAGTTCTGATATACAATGAAATGCTTTTATGCCATTTAACCTTTACCAGTAAAAGAAAACTCAAAACGAACATCTGAACATGACTCCTTATTTATAATATTTTTATATCATTTTAACTGAAAAGTCTGCGTCCAAATTGCAATTTGCTGTGAACAAGTCTATAAAATGATAAACTCAAAAACAGAAAAAAAAATAAGGAAAAGGAACTGAGCCATTTGATTGTTGAATGTCATTTGAAAGGCAATCTCGTCACAGTTTAGCCAGCTGAGAGATGAGTTCCAAACTTAGATACACATGTCAAAGTCAGGAGACATATCTGCTCTAAAGGTAGCCAAAATAAAAAGTAATTCTCAATAGAAGAAGAATCAATTCCATTGGTGAAAACCCCCACCCATGAGTTATTCTTGAATGTTCTGAAATGCCATTCAGAGGATTGATAAAGAGAAAATCACAAACACTTGTTTGTATGTCAAATGAATCACTTTAAGTTCCTTCCTGAATCTAAAAGAAACGATGCAATATCTTGGTAAGACAATGTAGTCTTTAACTTTCATCTTTACACCTTAGTGTTACATGTATTAGTAATATTTTGAAAAGGAGTACATTTTCAAATAAGACATTGTTTCGTATTACAGACTATATCCCATGCCAGATTTTGACTCTAACTGATTAACCCCCTCTTATCTTCCTGCATGTACCAGATACACAATGTAATAGTATATATAATATATGGAGGCAGATACTCTACCTCTATATCTGAAATAGTGTATCTAAATTATTTTATACACATTAAAGTACATGTGTATCATGAATCTGATCCATATAATATAATTGTAATAATTGCCAAGTTAGGATAAAATATCTGGCACAAACTATGCCTATTCTATGAGGTTGGCACATTGATATCCATGTACCTTAAAAGATATCAATATAAACTCATAAAAGGATTTTTTTCAAATATCTATAAAATTATAGAATCCAGATACAAGAAATTGTGGTGTAGGTACAACATGAGTTTCTGGATAATCAGTCGACATCCGATATTGACGAATTGATTTTTGCACCATATCTATAATTTACTAATGAGCGAGTTGACGGTCAGTGATCGGATATAAAAAAAAACTGCTGATAAATGCTTTTAAGTTGATTTGATGGATTTTCAAAGAACACATACCATATCTATGCCGCATTCGTCAAAAAAGTAAGGGGTTTGCTCAAGTGTAAAAAAACATGTATTGATCCTAAGCTTTAGAGGCGTTAATAGCAATGAAAAAATTCAATTGTCTCAATATGCAAACACAAATATTGTCATGGTCTGTATAACAACAGAAAATAATCAATATATAGTAACGTTAGATATTACTTAACGTCGATATCGTAAGCTACCAAAGAGCAATGCAGAAAGACTTTTGAAAACAATTAGATGCATTTATACATTTGTCGGTATTTTGTTTGCTATTTTTACAAATAATTATCCATTACTTGCAAAAACCAAATGGGAACCTGGACCTTATAAGAAATCGCTATCAAGACTACGGTTGTTAAATCGTGGAGGCTAGAAAAAGGAATATGACATGTATGTGTAATCGTACCAGTATTTTGCAACTTTTTGGTATTGATTTTTATATACATTTACAAAACTCTATTGCTTAGATCTGTGATCAGTCTTTTAGATTCACAAAAAACTTGATATATATATAATCATTTTGTGTAACAAGAATTACGCGATTTGAAAAAATAATTTTTTTGCAAGTCATCTTCATGCAAACAAATACAAACTTTGAAAAAAGTCCATTGATAATATACAATATCAAGGTGTTCAATATATCTGAATTGTTCTTTCAGGTGAGAGATGACAAACAAAACCTACCTCCTTATGAAGACATCATTGATAAGGCTGATTACATAATGCCTCATAACTGTACTACCAGTTTCTAGCTCCAGTCAATTCAAAGCGAACGGAATAATTAAAAAAAATAACAGATTTAGCGGTATTATATTTGGTATCTTTTGCGCTTAAATCAAAGCCCTTACTCATGTTGGCGATTATAACGAGTTTCACTAAAGCAATGCATTTTACCTAGATTGTGGTTGTGCTGTTTAATCAACATGGTAATCTGTAATAAAATGATCAGTTCAATAACAGTGTGAAAACTTCAGTAGAAGTAGATATTTTAGCCCCTTTACTAACTGTTTAGTATATCTTATTATTATTAATGTCTAATCCTTGATGTTAACCGTTTTGAGTGTTTTTGCTCGTTTTAAGGTACATTTTGTGTAAGCGGATTACTTTTGAAATTTGGTTTAATTCTTAGAAAGTGTACGCAGTTGTATTTTTGATTCATCAAACATTTTTGATAAATGCGTGATAGAACCCGTTAATTGCTAAATAATTTAAAGATTTTACAAGATCCATTTTTTTTGTTTGAGAGGGGAGTTTGGGGTTGGGTTGGGTTAATCTATTAATTCTAAACTCAGTAGTATTTTTTATTTAAGATAAGTATCGTCTGGAGTAAAATACCTATCACAAATGAGGATTTTTATCAAATTTTATCAAAGGGTCAATACATTCAGGCGATATGGTGAGTTCGAGGCCTGGATAGGGTACGCGTTAAATATCATCGTCAGTTGTGTTACTACGTTCAAATATGTATATTGACATCGAGTTGATGTTTTTCTTAGTAACTCCTTCCTTCAACCATTGTGTTAGTCCTACTTCCAGTTTTCGTCAAATGCTTTATTACATTCTAAGCACGTCGTGAATGTTTTGATGTAATTGTGACCAGATTAAACACCGCAAGCCTCAACTGTACACTATCAAATATCCGAGGCCGTTTTCGTTTTCGATTTTGAGGTGAGTTTTTAAAATTGTTTATGGAGTTTGAAAAAAATATTAAAAAAAAATCAAAATAAAATAAAAAAAATCATGTCTGATGTATGATAACATTTCATATTGATTCCGTCCTTGCAAACTATTATCTCAGTGAAATGGCTTGACTTTCCCGCGCTTAAATGTTGATTCCATATACAAGAATTATATAGGGCTAACAAAATAGAAAAACTGAGACTGAAATAAGAGTAAAAAATTTTTATTTCGCTCGAGGGTCTTGATAATTATGTACTTCCAATTTAAAAAATGTTCTTAATTATCAATGTAACATTTCTTGAAAGGATATTAATTGAATCCTGGACGAAACGCACACCAATGTTATAATTAAAAAACGTTATCTACAAAACGATAAAACGATTGCAAGCATGAAAAAAAGACAGTTTAACAAGTAGACAAATGAAAAAGTTTAAATGTGTTCTAAGAAAGTTAGAATACAACTGTTTGGCTTGTGATGTAAAAATCAACGATATAACCCGTGATATGTTAACAAAGTATAGCCGGAGATCTCATTGTTATAACTGGCTCTCATTTGAAATATAACGTTGATCTATAATAGCTTCGGTGAAACTGATTACACTTATAACTTCTGAAACATTTGATCATAATCATCTCGTACTTTTCGAGAGTCTACCTGTGAATCGTTCCTTTGTTCACGCTCAACTTTAGTTTTGTTGAATAAGATAGAACTTGTGCATAGATAGAAACCCGTACATTACCTTGTTTTTGCTTTTGAATATCATAATTGTTGATTGGAAATTGTTTGTGATAAATCAATAGGAAATAGGAACGATCATTATAAAGCTGCAGCTAAACCTCGTATTACTTTTGTTCTCAAACCTTCAACCAATCACAGTTTCGCTTTGATCGAATCAAGCAGCTCTCAGCCGTTCATCATCATTAATCAAAGGTGTGTTCACAAAACAATTGATTCGATGTGTTTTAAAGACTAAAACAGGGAAGCTTCATCGTGTACCTTTATGAACACTATCTATTGTAACATGGCTGGTATATCATCTGGATTTGATATATAGAAACATTTCACGTGTTGTTCAGAACGATTTAATAGAAGGCTATTTTTATAAAACTCCGCGTTTTATGTTTAAAAGGTATTTCTCGGGGAATATAATATCACATTTTATATAACAATATATTTTCATATAACAAGATTTTTTTATAATATAACATAAAAAAAATCATGATTTTGAAACTACAGTAAACTACTAGTAAATATTTTCCATTGGAGATGAAGAAAACAAATATACGAAAAAAATCTAAATAATGTTATTAAGTTCTTGGAGACGTTTCGACAATTATTGACAATAATCAAATGTCGTTTGGGCTCTGAAAGCAACTTTAAAACATTGTGTAATTGTGAAATAATGAATTCATTTCCGGTGACGTTTGTTTCTATAACGACATTGATGATAATATCAACCAAAGCGTCTCAAGAGTTTAATATCATTATAATTTTAAATGGTGATATAGATATGCAATGCTAACAATATAATGTATATATAAGTAACACAATAACGTACGTACATTCACTTGCTAAGACAATGTCATCACCCTATCGATATTTTATATCGGTTTCGACCGATTGGGAAATTTTAGATATTAACATGATAGTCAACGGATATTTATCAATCTGTACATTTACATCGTAATGCATCTAACTCTATTTTTATACAGAGGACCAGACACTTGCATGTCTTTTTATGATTTTTATCTTTATCAATAAATAGATTTTTTGATGGCGTTGTTTATGTTGTTTGTCGCGTTTATTCAAGAGCAATGGGAAAATACGTTCAAATAAAGCTTAATCCAAATTTGAAGTCGATTGAAAGATTTGCATGGCGATCTTTGAAAAAGAACACCAGAAGTATTTCAGAAAGGTACGTAAGCATTTCATTCGATAACATCAGCCGTGTACACTTCAATCTATCCAAGTACGCACATAACAAGACGAGGTACTCCGGTAAGATAAGCACCTTCTTTTTTAACATTGAAATGCTTAGTTTACATATGACTGCATATGTAACATTTTATACAGATGTATACGGTTAAGATACAGGATGTTCATGCTTCATGGTTGACACATATCTACACATTCAACCAAGAGCAGTTTACATGTAACTGCAAATTGTTCTTGGAACAGCAGTCAAAATAATAATGTAAAGAATTTTTACGGCTGTTAAGTCGATCCAGGACTGCATATGATTATAGAAAAAATGCATTGTTATCATACTTATTATTTCATGATTTACTTAGAATCGTACAGCTACATACGACTTCAGTTTTCATACCTAGCGCCATAAAATTTACTGAGGGTTGTACAGCCTTACATTCCATAGCATGCCTATGACGTTCGCATATAACACAATATGTACGTTTCACATATGATTGCATATTAAAATGGCACTTATAGGTATAACAAATATCCATTAAATATATTCAAGTTGTCAGTGAAAAATTCCAAATTTTCGGACGACAAAGCGAGTCAGCTGTGATATATTGGACACATTATTATTTATCACAATAAAGCTTGGTATCTTGTACGATTCAATTAAGGTCTTCCGGAATAAAAAGAACTGCAGCTGTGTGAATCACCTGCGAAGCTCGATCTTTACATCACTTAGACAATAAATGACCAACTTCCCACTGAGCTGTTGGTTTTTTTATATACACTTTTCACATTCCTTTTTATACGTAGTTACATATCTGCTTCCATAGCCACTGTTCTAACCGCCAATTGATTTCTTAAGACGGTTCTAATTTTGAGAACTGGGTATTGCATCCACCAAGCTTAATTTGTATGGCGGCTGTCAATAACGCATGATTTTATTGAAGGTCTGTTCTTATTTCCTTTGTACTTTCCACAAAGTTCTTCCCTATTGCCTTGATTTTCATCATTGTTTTAAAGATATAATAACGGTTTTCATTACACCTAGGTATTATTCACATAAATTTAAACTGGTTGTTATTTGACATCCAAGCAGTTTTGTAAAATCATCATCCGACATACGGTTAATTTATAAATTATGTTTTGATCGTAAAAACAGGAAGTGACATGTGTTAAGCCATGGTATATTTCGACGACATACTGCGACAAACATCTATTGAAAAGGAGCTAAAAATTGTCCCGGAAAAACTTTATGGACAGTGTATCTAGAACAAGGCCTTAAATGTTCTCCTTTTAAACAATACAAATCAGAATCTGTTTCCCGCAGGTACGCTGCAAATGTACCGAATCCGCTATTCGTAAGAATAAGAGCATCGCACTTCACTAATGTGAAGAAATCTAAGAACTGTTTCAAAAATCCCGCGCGTGGATCATTTCTACCCTTTTGATCAATATGTGTAATTTTTCCTGGAGTGTCAATTATGTTCTTAGGATAACGGTTCTTCGCTACATTCTTCATTTCATTTGCGTCTGATGCAATGAAGAAGTCATATTCCGATTTGTTCAATTTATCAAAATATTTCCATACATCATCGGTTGGAATTTTAGGTCGTCGGTCGTCGTACGGCATATTCTTATTTCCTCCTACACGTATATGAGCACAAGCTATCTTTGGTCTTTTCCGATATTTTTTCTGTAGCTCGTTTAATGCATTGCCAAGAAGAGGTGATGGTTTGAAGAAGAAATGAAACAGCTCCTTATACATATCGGCATAATGTAATTTTGTAACCCAAGCAACTTCATTTCCTATATGTGGTCTTTTTCTAAATTCATTTGTAAAATCCCAGTTAACACGAAGAAAGCTAACATCATCGTGAAAGTAATTGTTGATGTCAAGACTTCCGTTCAAATATTTCCTTAGTTTTTCAGATTTACGTGCGCTAAGATCTTGATAAGATTTTGTTCTGTTGAGAAGAATTGATCGGTTAAATCGCCAATCGAAATGAGCGGGGATTAGATAATCTTCTAGAGGGCATGGTTTATCATGGTTGATCAGTAAACGTCGATTGGTAAGAAGAGCCATGATCAGGGTGGAAAGAATTCCTGAAAGTCGGTCAGACCAACCACCACAAACACCGCTGTTGGCCTTGCTGCAGTCGTATACGATGTATTTCTGTTTTAGATCAGCAGCTGTTGTTAGAAAGGATTGTCCAATATGTCCTTTAAGATAAAGTTTTTCATTTTTTCTTGTGGTACCATAAGATTGCTCCTGAATTAGAATGGTGTCGTTGTTATATATGAGGTGCTTGTAAGAGTATCCAAGCAAAAGGCTCATGACTGCTAAGGACACCCACAGTACTACGATTAGCCAACATCCACATCGGACCTGCAATTTAAGATACATCTAGTTTACAAAATGTTGACGCAAAAGTCAAATTGAGACTCAAAACGTATCTCAAGATCTGACATAATACATTAAAAGGATTTTCCGTTAAATGTCATATAAATTTCAAAATAGCAAAATATCTATATTCTTCGCGATGGCAAAACACCATTGATGAATGTAGATATATATGGTATTGAACGGGAAACCAGTGAATTCTCCTTTTATTGCATTTTCTAACGAAAAACAAATGCAAACAAAACATAAAAAGGGACATTAAAAACATTCGTTGATACAATATTGTTATAATTAATATATATATATAGCCGAACGCTGGAGATCCTGAAGTTACCTCTTTCCAGTTAAGATTCGCACCTCGTGCGTTTGAAACAACGCATATCATTAAATAGAGTCGTGAACATCGGTCTTAACTTATTGTCGGTCTTTTTAACATAATTTAATTAGGTCATTTTTGTTGGACGTCTGTGGATTGTAATGTCTGATGATATTTTCATGAAGACATTTTCATTGCTGTATTATTATACATCATATACATATGTACGTCGATAAAAAGACCTTCGTGAAGTGGGATGAACATGCTGACACATTACAAGAGACATTCTTTCATGAAAACAGTACGTTTTATTGAATTGACATCCCTGATAAATCAGTTTTATTCAATCATAAAAAGTATTATTTCAAATATATGTCTGCTGTCACCGGCTGCCATTTGTCTACGATAATAACAAAAAATCCACATTGATATTGGAAACAGAGAATTTGAGTTCGTGTATTGCATTGTATTTTGTCGGATGGTGTTAAATGAATTTATCATAGTTACGTGGAGACTGTAAACAGAAGCACGTGTTGGTTAGAATGAAGAGGTGTGACATTCAGGGTCAAGGGTTAAGCAGGACCAATCAGGGATTGGTTGTGGCAGAGTTTTGGAGGTCTCGTGCAAGTTAATATGCACGTGCTGTTAGTTTAATACAGGGTTTTAGGTGTTTATTGAATAGTCATTCGAGCCTTCGCGGTCATAGAAAACACTTGATTTAACATAAGCGATTCCGAAGACAATTCTGCTGTGAAAGTTATCGCTGTTGACCCTCCTCAGCTGTCTGCACGTGGTGACAGTGGAGTTAAAAGAGACATTTGACCTATTCAAAAGTTATCTACAAACCCAATAAGCTTCATTTAAACGGGAATTAACTGAGCAATGTGAAGATATCTCTGAAAGTACGACCAAAAAGTTGAAAGAGGATAGTTCTGTTAAGCTGAAAAGAATCGGTAATAAGTTGATATTTGACTTCAATAAGGACATTTAAACTAAGATAAATGGTCTTGACAAACCAGTGAAAAAGCGCAGAAGTTATCGGATATTATCAAAGAAAAACTTCGGAAACATAATAAACTAATTAGGTTAGCTGACAAATCAGCAGCCGGTTGGGATACTACGTGAGTACGAGTCCGATGAACTAGCGTCAGACTCTGAAGACGAAAAACGCATTAGAAAAGCTGAGTCACGTGCCCTCGGGAGTATTAAAAGCAGGAAAAATGAGAGTGCTAATCACCACAGGTCCTTTACTTCTACTGGTCATATTCCTGACGGGAGAGTCTCTGGGAAAGGCACCTACGTAAGGAGAGGGTAATCTTTTTCATCTACTGCACGAGAACAGACGTCTTTCGTCCCTACAGTGTTGGCCAAGGTTCTAAACGCTTCGGCGGACAAACCCCACCCACACACACACACACACACTTAACACACACCCTTACGCAGGAAACGTTCCCTCCGGAGTCAAGGAGGGCACCAAATGATTTCTGTGAAAGGGCGTCTTAAGAATCATTTAGACATTTGGAAATGCTCACAGTCATATCCTTAACGAAATAGAAAATGGTTACGTCATACCCTTTACTGCCATGCCTCCTATGAGTTTTACATGTAACAATAGGTCAGCGTTAGAGTTTGCAGATTTTGTATCAGAAGCTATAAATGATTTTGTAAATAATCAGTGTGCTGTTGAAGTTACTTTTTGTCCCCATATCGTCTGTCCCCTGACAGTACCTATTAATAAATCTGGTAAAAAAAGTCTTATTTTAGACCCCCGGAAAGTAAATAGTTTCCTTATTAAAGACAAAGTTAAGTTCGAGGACGGGAAAATAGCCCTGGAATTCTTTACAAGTGGTTGTTTCATGTAAAAGTTTTATCTTAAATCCGGATGTCACCATATTGATGTTACTCCGGCTCATCAGACTTATTCAGGGTTTGCTTGGAACGATAGGTAGTATTGTTTCACACTTTTACCTTTTGGGTTGACTTGGTCACCTTACATTTTTACAAAATATCTTCGTCCTCTAGTTAAACATTGGCGATCTAATTTGGTTGATATTGCAGTGTATCTTGATGGTGGCTGGGGTTGCGCAGCTTATTTTGACGATAGTGTATTTAACTCGAAATGTGTTCACGATACATTGGGTAGTGCTGGTTTTATGGTAAATATAGAAAAAAATCTATCTGGCAGCCAACATAGAGTCTAGAGTGGTTAGGAATTTCATGGTCAGCAGTTGATTTTTCTATCATTATTCCAAATCCCTAGATGCAGTGTATGTGTGTGCTAGAGAAATTGCTCAGGTTACGGGAAGAGTAATCTCCCTTCCCCCATTGGTCGGTAATACAAGTCGTTATTTTAAATAGACGTAGCTGGGATAGCTGTAGCAAAATATCATCAGATGACAAGTGTGTATCTGAATTATTTTTCTGGAAGAATAATTTAGACTGGCTAAACATTAGACATCTGGCTGAATTCAAAATTCCTTCAGTTTTTGTATAGCTTGTGGTGCATATATTATTGACTCACCGCATAATGTTTTTCACAAGACTTTTTCACAAAGCGAAAGGCCTAAGAGCTCCACTTGGAGAGAGCTTAGTGCTATTGAGTTGGCTTTAGACACGTATAGTGATATTCTTAAGAGAAGAAGTGTTAAATGGTTTACGGACAGCCAAAATTGTGTAAAAATAATTGCGAGTGGTAGTATGAAAATGGATTTACATATTATCTCCTGTAATATTTTAAATGTATGTGCTACTAATGGAATATTTTTAGATGTTCAGTGGATTCCCAGGGAGAAGAACGAACAAGCGGACTATATTAGTAAAATCATCGATTACGAGTATTGGGGTGTAAGTGTAAAAGTGTTCCAACTTGTTAATTCCTGGTGGGGCCCACACACTGTTGACCGGTTTGCTGATTGTCAAAATAAAAAAAATTCACAGATTTAAGTCTAGATTTTGGAGATTCTGAGTCTGTTGATGCCTTTGCTCAAGACTGGCCGGGTGAGACTAACTGGTTAGTCCCACCAGTTTCCCTCGCTGTGAAAACCATTGAATATTTGATTTGTTGTAGGTATAAGGGTACCCTCATTGTTCCAAAATGGGTTTCAGCTTCCTTTCGGACTTTCATTTTTGATAAGATGACTGTTCGTAAAGCTTATGTAGAACATGTTTATGAATTTAAAGACGGAAGTCGAATTTTTGTTCAAGGTTTAAATCAAAATTCAATTTTAGAAAGTGGTGAACTTTCTGGTCATGTGCTAGCGATCAGATTGAATTGTACTAATTGCTGATATTGATCAATGCTGGATGTTTACACATGCTCCATATTTGATATTGGTTGATGGACCATAAGTACACTTGTGCAACTATGTGTGTCGGTGTTCCATTTGAAGGAACCGGTGCTCCATTTGAAGGAGTAGGAATCCATTTGAGAGATTACGAGCCCCAGCTGACGGGGTGATATAAAACGTTATTGTTTAAAATTATTTTCAGTTAAACTAATAATAAACAAGATTATCTTGCTTAATTTCCTTGTTTTTGTTTTTACGATTTTCAGATGTATTTTCTGTGGGGATTTGAAATAATTCCAGTGTTTACGTATCTGACGCTCGTTTTGCGACTTTGGCTCAACAACTACCGGAAATCGTTCTGCAATCTCGTGCACCTAATGCCACTTCTAAATATAAATCTGCATTTAACAAGTCTTGTGCTTTGTATAATAACTTTGGATTGAATCCTCTTCCTGCCAAGGATTTCGACGTAGCTTTATGTCTTACAGATGTTTTGAAAAATCATCCATCTGTGTCGTTTTTTATTCCAAAGGTTGGGTGCATGATATTTCTGGTTTTCCCAATCCATGTAAATCTCCGTAGGTTAAAAGTACACTGGAGGGAGCACGTAGGATTTCAACCATACAGACTGTTTAAAAGGAACCAGTAACCCCGGAAATTATTAGGTCATTAGTAGATCAATTGGGTGGCCCGAATGCTGATTTGCCTACGTTACGGGTTCTATCTATGGTACTGATAGGGTATTCTGAATTTCTAAGATTTAGCGAATTAGAAGATCACATTTAGGCTTTAATGAAAATCATTTGTCAATTTCTATTCCAAAATGTAAAACAGATGTTTATAGGGAAGGTTCAGATCTTAAGGAACGGATCAGTGTTACCAAAAAAACTTGGCCTTTGATTTTGGGGTAATTGTTTATCTTTTATTCCATCTTTGTCAATCGAAAATGTTGGACCGTAGATGGCCACTCCCATATATAGTTGTGGTGTTTTATATGATAAATGTTTTTATGTTCGGTTGAATAAAGTGAATTAGCGCATAGAGCTATTATATTCCGTTTTTATTGACTTTCGGATTTGATTAAAGAAAATTTTAATAATTCATGGTATATTTTATGAATAACAATTGTTGTTTGAATAACTTGTGAAAAAAGAATATACCTATTTCAGTGAAAACTACAGATAATTGGGGAAATCGTTAACATTTTACGGAATAGCATGCCAAGTCACATGAAGCGACTCACCGCTGCGTGAAAAACCCTCGCAGTTTCCTTTGCTGCCAATATCTAAATGCGTTCGATCGAAAGCTATACGTACAAACATAATTTGATTTCAACATACTTATTTTGTCAAATAAGTACAAATGGGATTTGGGCACAAGTTTGCAATTTGTGTTAAGCCCTTATTCAAAAATATACAGGAGAGAGAGAGAGAGAGAGAGAGAGAGAGAGAGAGAGAGAGAGAGAGAGAGAGAGAGAGAGAGAGAGAGAGAGAGAGAGAGAGAAAGGGGGAGGGGTGGGGTGGGGTGGGGGGGGGGGAGGGTAGTCAAATACACACATCATAGACATTAACATAGACAAATATACATACTTACACTTAGAATGAGGACAGTCCCCCTCCAACACCGACGGTAGGAGTTGACACTACACACTTTTCAAAAACTTTCGACTTATCTACAAATATAATACTGTTGCATTATCTATGTCAGCCTGACACTGATCTGAGCCTACAAATTGTTTGCAACTGGCCTTCATTGTAACATAGGACAGGATTCGTTGTTGAAATGGTAATTTCAACAATGACATAAGAATTAAAATGTACATTCATATATTCGTTTGTTGTCATAAAATGTACCAGTTTTTTCTTCATCAAAATTCATTTTTGATATTGAAAAATCAGCACGGGTGAGATATTTTGAGACTCATGTCATCCTCAATTCAAAGGCTCTGAAAAGGTCTCAAAATTGTTGTAGGTTGTGAGCTGAACCACATTCACAATACGCATTGTGAGGATGTGCGGATATATGTTTACAATACATTGTGGCGAAAAGCAATGACCAACATTTACAATTAACTTTGTCAGGATGAGCTGACCCATATCTACAACACACTGTGTCAGGTTGTACTGACCTATATCTACAACACACTGTGTCAGGTTGTACTGACCCATATCTACAACACACTGTGTCAGGTTGTATTGACCCATACCTACTAAACAGTTTCAAGTTGTGCTGACCCATATCTACGATGCGCTGTGGCACTCTATACTGATTCACATCTACAACACACAGTGGCACTCTGTACTGATCCACATTTACAACAGACTGTCAGGTTATACTTACCTACATCTACAATACACTGTGTCAGGTTATACTGACCTATATATACAATACACTGTATGAGGTTGTACTGGCCTATATATACAATACAATGTATCAGGTTGTACTGACCTACATCTACAATACACTGTGTCAGGTTGTACTGGCCTATATATACAAAATACTGTGTCTGGTTATACTGACCCATATCTACACCATACTGTGTCAGGTTGTACTGACCCATATTTACAACATACTGTGTCAGGTTGTATATCTACAATACACTGTGTCAGGTAATACTAACCCATACCTACTGGTCTATATTTACGACACTCTGTGTCAGGTAATACTGACCCGACCAATATCTACGATACACTGTGACACTCTTTACTGATCTACATCTACAATAACTAGAGCACTCCTTACTGACCCATATCTACAACACACTGTGTCAGGTTGTACTGAGCCATATCTACACCACACTGTGTCAAGTTGTACTGGCCTATATCTATAATATACTGTGTCAGGTTGTACTGACCTATATCTAGAATACACTGTGTCAAGTTATACTGACCTATATATACCATATACTGTGTCAGGTTGTATTGGCCTATATCTACAACACACTGTGTCAGGTTATACTGACCCATATATACAACATACTGTGTCAGTTGTACTGCCCTATATCTACAATACACTGCGTCAGGTTATACTGACCTATATATACAATACACTGTGTCAGGTTGTACTGACCCTTATCTACGAAACATTGTGTCAGGTTATACTGACCTTTATCTACAATATACTGTGTCAGGTTATACTGACCTATATATACAACACACTGTGTCAGGTTGTACTGACCCATACCTACAACACGCTGTGTCAGTTTGTACTGACCTATATATACTATATACTGTGTCAGGTTATACTGACCTATATATACAATATACTGTGTCAGGTTGTACTGACCTATATATACAATATACTGTGTCAGGTTGTACTGACCTATATATACAATATACTGTTTCAGGTTATACTGACCCATATCTACAACACACTTTGTCAGGTTGTACTGACCCATATCTACGATGCGCTGTGGCACTCTATACTGATTCAAATCTACAACACACAGTGGCACTCTGTACTGATCCACATTTACAACAGACTGTCAGGTTATACTTACCTACATCTACAATACACTGTGTCAGGTTATACTGACCTATATATACAATACACTGTATCAGGTTATACTGACCTATATATACAATACACTGTATCAGGTTGTACTGGCCTATATATACAATACAATGTATCAGGTTGTACTGGCCTATATATACAAAATACTGTGTCTGGTTATACTGACCCATATCTACACCATACTGTGTCAGGTTGTACTGACCCATATTTACAACATACTGTGTCAGGTTGTATATCTACAATACACTGTGTCAGGTAATACTAACCCATACCTACTGGTCTATATTTACGACACTCTGTGTCAGGTAATACTGACCCGACCAATATCTACGATACACTGTGACACTCTTTACTGATCCACATCTACAATAACTAGAGCACTCCTTACTGACCCATATCTACAACACACTGTGTCAGGTTGTACTGAGCCATATCTACACCACACTGTGTCAGGTTGTACTGACCTACATCTATAATACACTGTGTCAGGTTATACTGGCCTATATCTACAACACACTGTGTCAGATTGTACTGGCCGATATCTCCAACACACTGTGTCAGGTTGTAGTGACCTATATCTACAATACACTGTGTCCAGTTATACTGACCTATATATACAATATACTGTGTCAGGTTATACTGACCCATATCTACAGCACACTGTGTCAGGTTGTACTGGCCGATATCTACACCACACTTTGTCAGGTTGTACTGACCCTTGTCTAGAATACACTGTGTCAGGTTGTACTGACCTATATCTAGAATACACTGTGTCAAGTTATACTGACCTATATATACCATATACTGTGTCAGGTTGTACTGACCCATATCTACAACACACTGTGTCAGATTGTACTGGCCGATATCTACAACCCACTGTGTCATGTTGTATTGGCCTATATCTAGAATACACTGTGTCAAGTTATACTGACCTATATATACCATATACTGTGTCAGGTTGTACTGGCCGATATCTACAACACACTGTGTCAGGTTGTACTGACCTATATCTACAATACGCTGTGTCATGTTGTATTGGCCTATATCTACAACACACTGTGTCAGGTTATACTGACCCATATATACAACATACTGTGTCAGTTGTACTGCCCTATATCTACAATACACTGCGTCAGGTTGTATTGACCTATATATACAATACACTGTGTCAGGTTGTACTGACCGTTATCTACTAAACACTGTGTCAGGTTATACTGACCTATATATACCATATACTGTGTCAGGTTGTACTGACCTATATATACAATACACTGTGTCAGGTTGTACTGGCCCTTATCTACTAAACACTGTGTCAGGTTATACTGACCTATATCTACAATATACTGTGTCAGGATAAACAGACCTATATATACAACACACTGTGTCAGGTTGTACTGACCACATGAGTCTTACTGAATATATACACACACTGTGTCAGGTTATACTGACCTATATATACAACACACTGTGTCAGGTTATACTGACCTATATATACAATACACTGTGTCAGGTTATACTGACCCATACCACACTATGTCAACACGCTGTGTCAGTTTGTACTGACCTACATCTACAATATACTGTGTCAGGTTGTAATGACCTATATATACAATATACTGTGTCAGGTTATACTGACCTATATATACAATACACTGTGTCAGGTTATACTGACCCTTTTCAATGTCGGCTGAATTTGATAACAAAGCCCCATGCTTTCTCATACACGTGTATATATTCCTATTGGCGAACATATGATAACAGTAACGGTTGAATTGATATGACATCTATGGTGACGGACGAAAATTTATATGATGTGACGAAACAGCTTGATTCGTTCGTAAATATTAACACATTTGCCTAGGTAATTAATTCCACACTGTAATAGTAGACGGAAATGACGGATGTCATAATGATTGTTCTCTACAAGTTATATGGGGGGATGTGTCTCAATAAAAATGACACAGGGATCAAGTTACCAAATTATCATAACAACGGAGAATATGCGGTATCGGTGGGAAGGAACCAACTGAGAGAAAGTAAAAACCGATTTTAGACGTTACATGTAGGAGGATGTGAAGGTAACTAGAAAAACGGTGTGTTACATGACGATAATATAAAGGTATTGAAATTGTGTATCCTCCCCCTGTGCTGCTCCAATAAACGAAATAACAGAATTTAAATTGTGAACAATAACCCTCTGTATTAACTCTTTGTAACCTGTCAGCTAATTGATAGTTATTAAGCCACTTCAAGTAAGTTTCCATCAATATGATATAATTCAAGCTTGTGTAATGACCTTCATGTCATCACTATCAAATGCCTTACTGATATCACAGAAAACAAATCGGAGTTCTTTACCTTTATCCATATTGCTTACAATTTCATTATAAATAAATAGAAGCTGGTTAACTGTAAAGTCACCAGGAGTAAACCCAGATTGATTCTTTGTAATGATACTGTGTTCAATGGGAAAATTATAAAGATATTTAAAAATGATTTTTTCAATCAATTTACTGAAGTATGTAGTGATCGAAATATGTCTATGATTTTAGAACTATGACGGACCCTTTACTCTTCATAAATAGCATTAACATACTCTTGTTTCAGACTAATTGGTATTACCCCAGTTTCCAGTGTTTTATCCAAAAGTGTCCTTCCTAAACACTAGCATTAAGGGCAATTTTAGAGACAATGAAGGTTTTTTACAATCTTAAGAATGACACCATCATGACCTGGAAGTTTATTAATTTTTAGACTACTAATTTGGTCTGTGACATCCTGTTCAGTAACAGGAATAGTTGTTAATAGATTGGGTATGTTAGGTTGTGGTATTTGGGGGAGGTGAAGTCAGGTGAGGAAGTTGAGATATTGGTAAAGTGGTTATTAAGAAGTTCAGCCTTGTCAGTAGGATGGTGGTGTATTTGGTTATCAGATTGTCTTGGAGGGATAGAGGCAGATTTATTTGAAAACTTAGTTATAGATTTAGCTCTTTCCACCATTTATCAGGACTAATATTTTCTTCTAAAGAATTCTCAAGTTTTTTAATATAGTTTGCCTTTGCCTCACGTATCAGGTCAATAATCTCACTACGTATATTTCGAAACCTTTCCCAATAATAAGCAGTGCTTATCAATTTGGCTTTTTTTTATGTATTCGATTACGCTGTCTTAATTT
>NW_026782919.1:0-16143 GCF_031769215.1 Ylistrum balloti | reverse complement strand
CCAAACTTTTTTGGTCTCGTAGTTCCATAAATAGCCGTCCCCCCATACCACTTAAAATAGCATCTAACACACGTAATGCTGCACGATCTACATGGAGTCTATCTACAGTTGGAAATCCCCATATGATATGGGTTTGACTACCTGTATCTTTAAGAACAATTTCACTAAAGGTATCTTTTTTACTTAAAGGCTTAATCTTTTTGGGGGTAACCATCTGACGTGCTAATAAAGTTTTAGCAAATAATTGCTCAACCTTATCAATTGCTTCCTTAGCAGAAATATTACCCGATATACCAATCACGATTTCTGTTTCTGATAAAAGTTGATGATGGATCTTTTGTATATCTGGGCGTGAAATTGCATTGAGCGATTCAACAGAACCAAGTATAGAACGTCCATAAGGGTGATTTTCATAAAAATGTGATCTAAACTGTTGTGCTGTATAACGATATTTGTGCTCACGTAACGCTTCTAGTTCACGTAATTGATCTAAACGTTCAATATCAAGTTCTCGCTGAGCAAAGGCTGGTTGTTGTAAAACATCAAAAAAGAGCTCTAAACTCTCGGAAAGTTTGTCTTTTAAAAAACGTCCAGAAAGTGCAATTACATCTTGACCAGCAGAGGCACCGATAGATGCACCAAGACTGTCTAATCTTCGTTCTAATTCTGTGGGTGATAAGCTGCTTGTACCTTGATCCCATAAAGATGTCATTAACCTTGTAATACCTTCTTTACCTTCAGGTTCTGCCCAAACACCTAGCCCAAATGATGCATACATTGAGACCAAAGGCGATTTCTTATCTTCTTGGTGTACTAAACGGACACCATTTGGTAATTGATACCAGGAAACATTAGCTTGTTCATCATGACCTAGTAACGTCGCAACCGCTTTGCTCTCTGGATCTAGGCTCTCTGCCTGTTTTGCCCAGTTCAGTACTTCTTGCTTACTTGGTAAAGGATCTCCAGTTGGTACTAATAAAACAATATTGGCTTGTGCTGATTTCAAATAAGTAGCTGCAACGCGTTGTAAATCTTCTTGAGTTAGCTGGCGCAATGAGGCAATATATGCCTGTCCAAATTGTGGGTTACCGTAGGTTGTATCAAAACGGCCAAGGTAACGGGCGATTCCTTGATAGGTTTCTTGGGCATGTACAAATTGACTAATTATTCTCGTTTTTGCTGCTTCTAAATCTGCAGCTGTAATCTGAAGCTCTTGAGCACGGTTAGCTTCTTGGATTAAGGTCTGAATAACATCTTTAGCGTACTTTGTTTCAAAACTAGCTCCAAGAATAAAAGCGCCTGGATCTTTAGGTGTATAGTTATAAGCAGAGACATCTAGTGCTAACTGGCGCTGACGCTTTAAAACATCATAAAGAATGGAGTTTCCACCTGTCCCCAGGATATCACTTAGTAAATCAAGAGCAGCTAGGTCTTGATGAGAGGCCGCGATACCAGGAAAAGCAATCTCGACACGTGCTAACTCTGCCCGAAAATTAAATGTATCTACTCTGGGTTGTTGTTGAGCTGGCTCTGAAGGACGTGGTCGCTCTGGTAGCTGTTGTTGCAGACGTTCACCATAGGTTTTTTGAAGACGTTCGAGCAGTTCTTCACGTTTAAAATCGCCAACGGCAACAAAAACCATATTATTAGGTACATACCAACTTTTAAAAATACGAATCAGTTCATCACGGCCAATTTTATTGACTGTTTCGGGATAGCCAATTACTGGCCGCCCATAAGGATGCTCTTGGTATAAAAGTTTAGATAAGCGATACCATAATTCGCGATCGGGACTATCTTTACCACGGCGAATTTCTTCTTGGACAACTTCTAACTCACGCTTTAGCTCTTCAGCGTCAAAGAGCGGATTTAAAACTGCATCGGCAAGGGCATCAAACCCTTGTTGCCAATACCGGCTAGAAACGGTTAAGTGGTAAACAGTTTCATCATTACTCGTCCAGGCATTCACATGCCCCCCTGCACTCTCAATCATCGATGCCATCTCACCTTGGGGAAACTGCTGGGAGCCTTTAAATAACATATGCTCAAATACATGAGCGACACCGGCAACAACTTCTTCTTCGTCTGCACCGCCAAACCTGACCCAGTTCTGTAATGAGACAACGGGTGCACTGTGGTCTTCTAACAATAAGATTCGTAAACCATTATCTAAAACAACGGTTTCAGCCTGTCCAAAAGCATCTTGATTTACGTTCATTGTTTCAGTTGCCATTTTTGCTTTCATTGCGACACAACCTCCTTGTAACAGAGCCATACATAACGTTACGGCAACTGTGTATGTACGCCCTCTCCGTTTTTTTCTCGATAGACTTAAACCGTGCATATGGAACTCCTAAATAAGCCTTAGATTATTCCGTGACCTTAGCGTATCTATAACTAATAGATGCGCTAATATTTATGTTTTGTTTCCTATTGTATCGTTTATGATATCAATATCCTGAGTTTCATAATGATTCTACAGCATACACGCTTAACAGATAGGCCAATTGGTAGGCATTTCTAACTCAAGTTCTCCAGTTTTATCTCGATATAGCGTGGGTTCTATTGTTAGTTTAGGAAATTCTCTCACAAATGTGATTACGTCATCTATACATTCTAAAGATGCCAACTGTTCCAAGTTACGTACCGTCGGAAATAGCATCGGCATTTGGCCTTCAGTATAAGCCATTAATGCTTCTTGAGGGTGCATCCAACAGATATTTTCAATTTCATCTGGATGGGGAAAAACTTGAAGTTGTTCAGGTACTTGGAGTACAAAGAAATAGGTATCAAACCGAACTGGCATTGGTTTTGGTGTAATCCAGCGAAGCCAATAATGTAGTTTGCTGATGTCTAACTTGATCTGCGCTTTGATAAGATCTGTATAAAAAGTTTCTAAAGAGATCATTGTTGCTAAGCTGTCAACGGATTCTGTCTCATCCTGCGTAACTAAAATGCCAACCTCTTCATATAACTCGCGGCATGCTGCAAGAGCAATAGGATAAGTTACATCTGTTGAACAACATGTCGGAGAGGTATTAGAAAGACGACTCAAAGCGCTATCTGAAGCATCTTCGGGGTCTATCTTACCGCCAGGAAAAACATAATACTCTGGTGCCACTCGTGATGTTTTTGGTCGCTGCACAAACAGAATTTCAAAAGATTGTTTTACTCGCCGTAAACATAGAACAGATGCCGATACTTGGGGTTCTACTGATTTTGAATTCCCATAAGAGCTATCTACAGGTTCTTTGATGATCATTCGTTTTTAGGGATAAGTTGCACAACTTCTGAGTCAGTCTATCATGAGAGACTTTGATGTTAAAAACATTGATTAAGATTTAGGAGCTAATACTCGATATGGATGTTATTCGTAAACAAACAGGTCATTTTTTAGAAGATTTTACTCCAGGACAGTTATTTCGCCATAAACGAGGCAAAACGATAACTGCTGGTTTATTTAATGACTTTACCGATTTCTCTTTTACAACAAACCCATTATCCAAAAATAATACCTATGCGACTTTATATGGATTTAAAAGTCTTGTTTGTCCTCCTGGCTTGGTGATGAATGTTGTTTTTAGTCAGACCGTAGAAGATATTAGTGAAAATGCTCGCGCGAATCTGGGCTATAAAGATATGTGTTTTGGTGCGCCCCTGTATATTGGAGACACGATTGAGGTAGAAACAAAAATCCTCGAAATTATTCCTAGTAGTAAAAATGATGACCGTGGTGTTGTTACAGTACAAAGTACAGGTCGTAATCAGCATGGCAACGTTGTCTTAACTTTTCAGCGCTCTGTTCAAATTTGGAAACGTGATTCTAAAAAGATAGTAGAACATCAAAAGTTGGATCATGCGGATCTTGTCGAAGCGAAACCAGTACTACCAGACTATGACCATAATAAACGTTATTCTGACAAAGCTTATCTAACAACATCTGATAGCTATTTTGAAGATTTTAAACCAGGGACACTCCTTGAACATAGTCGTGGACGTGTTGTTACAGATGAACATATTGCCTTAACAGGTAAACTAGATAATACGAGCCAAGTTCACTGCAATCAGTATCTAATTGATGCAAACCCTGGAAAATATTTAGGTGGTAAGTTGCTTGTTTATGGTGGTATTCCTTTTAATCTCTGCTTGGGATTAAGCTGTGCAGATATTGGCGAAAATGCACTTTCCGATGTATGTTACGCTTCTGGTAAACATACTGCACCCATTTTTGTTGGCGATACTGTTTTCTGCAGCACTGAGATTAAAACGGCTGCCCCTTATCCGGAACGTGAAGACTTAGGCCTACTAACTACTGTATTACGGGGTTATAAAATGCAGCGTCAAGAAGACGATGGTTCTTGGCAACGGATACAAATTTTTGAGTTGGAACGTCAATTAGCTATTAAGCGTCGTAGCCATTACGCATAGCTATAACTACGTGTGACGATACAAATCTAATGCTGTACGCATTTCCTGAATAGCCTTAGTAAAACCAACAAAGATAGCACGGCCAACAATACTATGGCCAATGTTGACTTCTTCTAGTTCTGGTATCTGGGCTAAGAGAGCAATATTATGTAAATTCAAACCGTGACCCGCGTGCACTTGGAGGCTTACACGTGCGGCAGCTCGGCACGCTTCCTTTAGAATATTCAGACGCCGGTCTCTCTCTGCATGTGTACGTGTATTTGCATACTCACCTGTATGTAGCTCGATAGCAGATACACCAATACGTTTAGCTTCTTTTATTTGTTGTAAATCAGGCGCAATAAAAACAGCTGTTTGAATACCAGCATCTCCCAAATGATTCGTGATCCGAGATAGTATATCTTTATTACGAGAGATATCCAGACCACCTTCTGTTGTAACTTCTTCTCTACGTTCTGGTACCAATGTCACAATATCAGGCTTTACTTTTAAAGCGAAGTGAACCATCTCTTGTGTTGGTGCCATTTCAAGATTTAAGGGTACATGGAGAACTTCACGTAATAACATAACATCGCGTTCTTGAATATGACGTCGGTCCTCGCGTAAATGGACTGTTATTTGATCAGCTCCAGCCTGCTCAGCAAAAATTGCTGCTTGGACAGGGTCAGGCTCTGATATCTTGCGTGCTTCTCTTAATGTTGCGACATGATCAACATTTACACCTAACCTAATTCTAGTTAACATCATACTTATTCTCCAAGCATACGTTGTAGTATATCGGTAAGTTCATCTGCATAGACCTGAAGTTGTGTTTTATCTTCTCCCTCAAGTAAGATACGTATAAGGTCCTCTGTACCTGAATAACGTAAAAGTACCCGTCCTCGTCCTTTTAATTTCTGTTCAATTTTTTTGGTTAGATTTGAAATTTCTGGCATTTCGCTAAAAGGAATCTTACGTATTATAGATAAATTCTTTGTAATTTGAGGTATCGGTTCCATCAAAGACGCTAACGTAGACAATGGTTTTCCAGATTCTTGCATTACTTGTAAAATTTGTAACGCTGCTAATGTACCATCGCCAGTAGTGCTTTCATCCATAAAAATAAGATGGCCACTAGATTCACCACCAAAATTACTACCAACTTCACGCATACGTTGGGCAACATAGCGATCACCAACATCTGTACGCTCAACAGTACCACCGCTAGACTGAATTGCAAAATCTAAGCCTAAATTGCTTGTAACTGTTGCAACAACCGTGTTGTTAGTAAGCTTTCCGTGTTCTAATAAATGTCGACCAACAAAGGCAAGAACAGCATCTCCATCAACAATTTTGCCATTTTCATCAATTAAAATTAAGCGATCGCCATCTCCATCTAATGCAATCCCTAAATCGGCACCAATTTCTTGGACACGCCTTTGCGCTAAAGCAGTATCTGTTGACCCAACACCAAGATTAATATTCATTCCATTTGGAGAAACACCTACAGGATGAACATCTGCTCCTAGTTCGCTGAAGACCTCTGGAGCAACTTTATACGTAGCTCCGTTTGCACAATCAACGACAATCCTTAGACCATCTAGTGTTAAAGCTCTCGGAAAAGAGCTTTTTAGGTAAACAACATAGCGACCAACTGCATCATCAATGCGATAGGCTTTGCCTAGTTTTTGAGGGCAAGCTAAATATTTTTCTAAAGAATCCGCTTGTTTCATGTACTGCTCTATTTGGTACTCAGCGGCATCATCTAGTTTAAAACCTGAACGATCAAAAATTTTAACACCATTGTACTCGTAGCTATTATGGCTGGCGCTAATCATAACGCCAGCATCTGCACGCATACCTGAGGTAATAAAAGCAATACCAGGTGTTGGTAATGGCCCAACAAGGTAAACATCAACGCCCATAGCAACCAGTCCGGATGCAAGAGCTGTCTCAATCATATAACCGCTTAAACGTGTATCTTTTCCTATAACAATTTTATGTCGTCTTTGATCTTGTTTAAACCAGGCCGCGATAGCTTTACCTGCCATTAGAGCTGCTTGGCTATCCATCGGCCAAGTATTTGCAATACCACGAATACCATCAGTGCCAAATAATGTCCGCTCAGAACTATGTATTGTCAAATTGGTCATATTATAATTTTATAATCTATCTGTATCATTTATATTTAAGAGTAACTTCTGCAGGGGTAATCTCTGTCATAATAACTTGATCTGGCAGATCTGCGAATACTGGCATTTTGCTTTTGTCTGGAATAGGATTTTGTACTTGGACATAAGCCTCAAGAGATTCCGATGATAATCGTTTAACAAGGTTTTCTGGTCCAACAAGTTTAATGATACTCTTCGTTGTTTGGGGTTCATAAAGGTGACTTAAACCGCGAATTTTTATTGGGACATCAACAAACGTTTGAGTAATCATTTTAGGTACAACCTGAATAAAAACTTCAACTTCACGGGCTGTAATATTTTTAATGTATAAGCCGCTAGTATCGATTTCGACGACGCCACTCCAATCTGTTTTAAGGTCTTGAATTGGTAGACTACGTGTTTTGAGAAATCTAATACCATCTAAGCTAGCTAACGAAACAACAATATCAAGCTGATGGGGTTCAATATCAACTTCACTAATTTCAAAACCAGGTGCAATACTATTTTTGTCTAATACAGCTTGAACCGGTAAACGATAGTTAGATACTCGCTGTAGTTCTACTTCGATAATACTGGGAATGATACGGATAATATCGACACCTCGCGGTAATCGAATACCATCAGGGCGTATACGAATACGTTGTGTTCCAACATCTGCATCAGTAAAATCGATCTCATAATGGCCAACGCCTTGCTCTACTTGCGTCAATAACGTCCTAGGCCCCTCTACAACAACTTGGATTTCTGGTATAGGTTCTCCTACAACCATACGTTCTTCTGGAACGTTAGCATAATGGATAGGTATACGTAGGATGACTTCGTTACGCTCCTCAACACGTACAAAAAACCAAATAAAAAATGCAATAACAACACTTAAAACCTTAAGTAGCCAATTATTCATAACCCACTGTGGCTTCATGTTGGTTGCCCTTGCTGACGTGAATACAACATTTCTTGTAACCGACTTCTAAGCTCTTCTGGCTTTAAATCAAAAATAAACTGTCCTTCAATAGCAACACTAATCATTCCCAATTCTTCACTAACAGTAATGACAATGGCATCAGATTCTTGGCTTAAACCTAGTGCGGCACGATGGCGTGTACCAAATTCTTGAGGAAGTTGAGCATCTGTAGCAAGTGGTAAAACACAACTTGCAGCTACAAGACGATTTCCATCAATAACAACAGCACCATCATGAAGGGGTGTTTTTGGCTGAAAAATTGTTTCAATCAAACGTTGGCTGACAAGAGAGTCAAGCCGTGTACCGCTTTCAATAATTCGACCTAATGCTGTTTTACGTACAAGGACAAGTATTGCCCCTACTCGTTGCTCTGATAGGCGTGAACAAACCCGAACAACTTCTTCAATCACGCGCCCTAGCTCTTCTATCGAAGCACCACCAAATATTTTGGCACGACCTACTTGTGCTAAGCCTCTTCTAATTTCATTTTGAAATAAAACAATAAGAATTAAAAATAAATTATTTACAAAATGTGTCATTAGCCAATTTAGGGCAACTAAACCAAAAAATTGACTGATAAGAAAGGCTGTAAGAATAAATAGTAGTCCTAATAAAACTTGTGCAGCGCGCGTTCCGCGCATAATCACTAAGACACGATAGACGACAATTGTTATAACGACAATATCAAATAAGTCTCGCCATGAAACAGCAATACCTAGCCCATTCATGAAACAAAATCCGTCGTTAATTTCGTCACCACTGACACAGTTTGTCGTGCCCCAACTACATCATGAACTCTAAAAATAGCTGGACGCTTCACGCCAATAGCAGCAATAATTGCATTAGAAATACCATCACGTTCTTGAAAATCAAGATTGCTTAAATTTGTAAAACGCTTACGGCTAGCACCTATAACCCAAGGGACTTGTATAGGTTCACCCATCTCTCTAAAGTATCTAAGTAACTGCCAACATTGTATAGAGTTCTTCGCAAACCCAAGACCAGGATCAAACCAAACTTGCTCCTCTGGTACACCTGCAGCATAAAATTTGCGTGCTTGCGTTTGCCATTCAGCAATAACATCTTGAGCCAAATTGGTATATTGGCACTGTGTATCCATCGTTGTAGGTGTTCCACGTGAATGCATTACAATTACAACAACATTTGCATCTGCGATAAGTGGTAATAAATGCGGATCAAATTTGCCACCACTTACATCATTTACAATTTCAAAACCGTATTTTAGACACTCTTTAGCAACAGCGGCAGAACGTGTATCAATACTTAATGGCAAGGGAATTTCTCTGACTAATTCAAAAAGGGGTTTTAAACGTTCAATCTGGACAGATGCTGGGACTGCCTCAGCATTAGGACGTGTAGATTCAGCACCAACGTCAATTATATCAGCACCTTCCTGGCATAGTTGAGTAATTCGCTGGGCACATTGTTTGGTTGTGACCCATTTCCCGCCATCAGAAAAAGAATCTGGGGTAACATTTAAAATTCCCATGATTGCACTGCGATGTGTTGGTAATTTCCAAGACTGTAAACGCATACTCGGTAAGCAATCTCGAGAATCGATGCTTATCGATACATTACTACACATATAGCTTATATATTATCTGTTGTATCTGAATCTGCAGACGTCTTATCTTCAGTTCCAGCAGAATCTTGAGGCTCTGAAGAGTCTTGGTTAGAAGAAATATCAGATTCAGGCTCCTCGCCACCTTCTGGTGGTAATGGTTGACCATTAACAAGTAGATCTAGGTCTTCTGCCGAAATCGTTTCACGTTCTAATAGGGCTTCGGATACAGCTGTAAGTACATCTTGATGGTCCCTTAGAATCTTTAGAGCTTCATCATAAGCAGTTCGTACTATTTGTTGAACCTCTTCGTCAATTAACAACGCAGTAGATTCACTATAATTCTTAACTGAAGCAAAATCACGCCCTAAAAAGACCTCTTCATTTCCCTTATTACCAAAACGTAACGGCCCAACTTTCTCACTCATACCCCATTCGCAAACCATCCGCCGTGCCATCTCTGTAGCACGTTCAATATCATTACCAGCACCTGTTGTTATCGACTCAAAGATAAGTTCTTCAGCAGCACGTCCACCCATCAGCACTTTTATCATTGCCAATAAATAATCGCGTGAATATGTATGCATCTCTTGTTCAGGTAACTGCTGTGTTAATCCTAAAGCCATTCCCCGAGGAATAATCGTCACTTTATGTACAGGGTCAGCATCCGGTAAATAAATAGCGACTAAAGCATGACCAGCTTCATGGTAGGCCGTAATACGTTTTTCTTTATCAGAAAGTACCATTGAACGCCGTTCTGCGCCCATTAATACTTTATCTTTAGCTTGTTCAAAGTCTGCCATCGTAACAGCTGGTTTATTTTCTTTATTTGTCTGTTTTCGTGCGGCTAGTAATGCTGCTTCGTTGACCAAGTTTTCAAGATCAGCACCACTTAAACCAGGTGTGGATTTAGCAATAGCTTCAATATTTACATCTTTGGTTAATGGTACTTTTTTCTTTTCTGAATGAACTTCTAAAATATGTTGACGACCTTTTTTATCTGGCATTGGCACAACAACACGACGGTCAAAACGTCCTGGCCTAAGTAACGCAGGATCAAGGACGTCAGGCCTATTTGTTGCAGCGATAATAATGACCCCTTCGGAAGAGTCCATACCATCCATCTCAACTAACATTTGATTTAATGTTTGTTCACGTTCATCATGACCACCACCAAGACCAGCACCTCGGTGTCTACCTACAGCATCAATTTCGTCAATAAAAATAATACCTGGTGCAGATTTTCGTGCTTGAGCAAATAGATCTCGTACACGACTAGCCCCTACCCCAACGAACATCTCGACAAAGTCACTACCACTAATACTAAAAAAAGGAACATCCGCTTCACCTGCTACAGCTTTAGCAAGCAGTGTTTTACCTGTACCAGGTGACCCGATCAATAATACACCTTTAGGAATACGTCCCCCAAAACGTGTAAATTTCTCTGGATCCTTAAGAAAATCAACAATTTCTTTCAACTCATCTTTAGCTTCGTCTACACCGGCAACGTCTTGAAACGTAGTCTGCTTTTGATTCTCATTAACAAGTTGTATCCGAGCTTTACCAAAAGACATTGCTCGACCACCGCCAGCTTGCATCTGCCGAATCATTAAAATCCATAAACCTATAATTAATAGCATGGGAAACCAGCTGATTAAAATAGATTTCCATAGGGATTCTTCTGGTCTTGGTTGCACTTCGACAATGACATTTTTAGACCGTAAGAGAGAAATAAGTTCTGGATCTTCAGGTACAAAGACCTCAAATTTCTCTTTATCCACAGTGCTACCTTCTAAACGGTTATCAATAATTTTTACTTTTTCGACTGCATCTGTATCAACAGCGTTGATAAACTCACTATAATTCCATTTAAGTGCAGTCTGTTCTGGAACAGGAAAAATGTTGTAGATAACAACAAGAAAAAGAATCAGTAGAAACCAGAGAGCAAGATTACGATAGAAACTTTGCAAAGAAATCCCCGTATTACAAGCGTTAACGCAAATTTTTGATTAATAAATTATAAAGAGCCATAAAAACTTTACGAATCAATAAACTGAAACTTTTCTGTACAGAATTTGAACAAAATATATTTTTGTTTAATCTTCTAGTAGTTTACTAGTTTAACTCAAATTTAGATATATTAAACGTAATTAATTTTGCAGGACTCTTCGTAATATTCTAGAGTAACAAAAACAGGCTGTTTAGTCCAAGAAGAGATACTAGAAAGGTTAAATACAGATGGCTTTACTCACACCTGTGGCTAAAGCCCCTACGATTACTCTACAAGATCAGAATAGTCATACTCAAAAACTAACAAACTTTAAAGGTAAAAAAGTTCTTTTATACTTTTATCCAAAAGCAAATACTCCCGGTTGTACAACACAATCTTGTGAATTACAATCCTCTTTGCCCGATTTTCAGAGCCTAAACGTTGACATCGTTGGTATTAGCCCTGATCTTCCAGAAGCACAAAAAAAGTTTGCAGATAAATACAACCTAACTTTTCCGTTACTATCAGACCCAGAGCATATCACAGCTCAACAATACGGTGTCTGGGGTGAAAAATCAATGTATGGTCGTAAGTATATGGGTATTATTCGCTCTTCTTTTTTGATTGACGAAACAGGTTTAATTCTTAACTGTTGGTACAAAATCAGCCCAAAAAAGACAGTACCTGAAGCGCAAAAAGCATTAAATGCTTTAAATAAAACTGCGTAGCTAAAATAACTAGATAGACAATTCGTATAATAAATAGTTGTTATTTAGATTACGATATTTTTTTATATTTTTATTTTTTAAATCTTTACTTATTTTCAGCTTTTCAGCGCCCGTAGCTCAGCCGGATAGAGCAGGAGCCTTCTAAGCTCAAGGTCGCAGGTTCGAATCCTGCCGGGCGCATATTCAAAAATTCATAAGCCTATCTAAAACTCTTTAATAAAAAACCTAACTAAATACCTCCTATTAGTAGCCTAGAAAAAACACGTAATTTCCCTTTATCAAAAAAAGCTTCCTTCAGCACTTTTTTAGGAACAACAAGGTTCTGTTCTATTTCTGGGTTATCAAAAATAGCTTCACCTTGTTCAATGAGATCTTTGAATTTGACACGAAACCCTCCCCAGGGATCAGCTATAACAGCTTCTTCATTTGGCATTGGCTTAGGGCCAACTTGTAAAAACCGGCTCCCATTTTTGTTTGTTAACCATTTAAAAAACGAAGATTGATCATCTAATCCAATAACAACAAACGCATGATCCTCGCTATTAATTGCATACACATCCACTGCTAATTTTTCTGGTCCTTCTCTCTCTATCTGTTGCAAATAAATCTGGGCTAAGTCAGCACAATTACCGAACTCACAGTGGTGTATATCAAAAACAATACGTTTTTTTAACGGTAGTTTCATATCTTCCTGTGTCTGGCGTAATCGTTCAATCAGTTGTTGAATTCCGTATATCTGTTCTAATTCCTCAAGTTTTGTTTCTAGTTTCGCAAATTGCGCTTCTGAAAGATGTTGCCGAAAAATCAATCGTGTATTACGGTCTCTTAAAAATTTAGCAAAAGTTGCTTGGCTTCCTTTTTTTTCTAAGAATTGATTAAAAGAGTCATCAATAAATTTTATTGTTTGCTCATCTAAGTCTAATTCCAGATATAAATTTTCTAGCATTCTGGTTGCAGAAGTTGACTGTGTACGTAGCTTTTCAAAAGATGCGTCTGCAATGCGGAGATTAGACTCGGCATATCCTAAACATCTACCAGCCAATACTACAGTAGAATGGCTATTTAACAAAAGTACGATTACTGCTACCTGAAATATCTGAAATTTCATTTAAAAACCTCTTTACCTGATTTAATTGAGCGATATAGATATCTTATCGATATTGATCAAACTTATGTTTAAAATTAAATATTTTATTACCTTATTCTGTTACATTTTCTTACATTTATGTTACTTATGCAGCAAATATAATAGCAATGTTATCATATTTATTTTTCAATTATATTCTTTCTAATATCAATAAGATTTTGAGGTTCTTATTATGTTGTCTCTCTACAGAGTTACTACTTATTTATCGTTATTTGTCACATTCATTACGTTTCTTTCTCAGCCAGCCTTTGCAGGTAGTTGTGTTTTTAACGATCCTCAAGAAGAAGAAACCTCATTCTCTGAGCCGGAGTATTTAGAAACAGGCGGTCTTGACGACTTAGAGTATGTAAAGACTTCTCTTACAGAAGTGCCAAGTAGTGATTTTTCAACACACCTTTCAGAAAAAATTGTGGAGTTACCCTAAAGCTGTAGACACTCTAAATTTAGAAAAAGGAGTGTTAAATGTCGAATCAGAAGTACAGCCAGGAATTCAAAATAGAAGCAGTGCGCCAAGTCACAGAGCAAGGTTACAGCGTTGTTGAAGTATCGATGCGCCTAGGCATCTCTGATAAAAGCCTATATGCCTGGCTAAAAGATAGCCGCTTTAATTGTGTACAGAAAGATAATCCCGACAAACAAGAAATACAAAAACTGAAGCTTGAGGTACGTCGCTTAACTCAGGAGCGTGACATCCTAAAAAAGGCCGCAACGTACTTTGCCAAACTGTCAGAGTAAAGTACGTGTTTATCAAAAATCATCAAAAGACGTTTCCTGTCACCGCAATGTGTCGTGTCTTGCAAGTACATCGCAGTGGCTTTTATGCCTGGCTAAAACAGCCACAGTCAAACAGAGCTATCGAAAATAAAAAGCTGCTGGCAATGATCAAGAAGTCTTATCAAGAATCAGGTTGTACTTATGGAAGCCCACGTATCTATCAAGACTTACGGGCAATGGGTATTAAGATAAGTAAGAATCGAATTGCTCGTCTAATGAGAAGAGCAGGCATCGTTGCCAAGTATAGCTACAAGAAACGTAAGTTTATCTACAGTAAGCCATCGGTAGTGGCGCCCAACCTTGTCAAGCAACAATTTGATGTATCTGCTCCTAATCAGATATGGGCTACAGATATCTCATATGTGCGTACCAAGCAAGGGTGGCTATATATTTCAGTGGTATTAGATTTGTATTCACGGCTGGTGATAGGTTGGTCGATGCAGTCACGGCAGAAAAGAGATTTGGTATTAGCTGCGTTATTAATGGCATTAAGTAGAAGAAGGCCAGAATCACAAGTGATTATTCATTCAGATCAAGGGAGTCAATTTACCAGTTATGAATGGTTAAACTTTTTAAAGGATCATAATTTGGTAGCGAGTATGAGTGGTCGAGGCAATTGTTATGACAATGCGGTAGTAGAATCATTTTTCAGCTCATTGAAGAAGGAAAGAATTGGTAAAAGAGTGTATGAAACAAGAACGATAGCGCGTGCAGATATATTTGATTATATCGAAATGTTTTATAATCGAAGACGTCGCCATAGTTATTTAGGAGGTATTAGCCCAAAACAGTATGAAAATTGTAGTATATCAACGAATCAACTGTCTACAGCTTTAGGGTAACTCCATTGAAAACCTTGAATCATTCCAAGAGGATATGCTTTATCTTTAGATTTAAATGCAGAAGGAATCGTTGAATCTGCTGGTGGAATTGGACTTGGGATCTTAATTTCTATGGCTTCTATTTTAGAGGACTCCGACAATAATAGATCACCGTTAAGTGCTCTTGCTGGCCTAGGAGCCATCCCAGGAGGTTATATTACAAACTTTATTACCTATGTACACGGTACGCACGACCATGGTTTTCTAAAAGTATTAAAGGCTTCGATCAAACTGGCTGCTACAATTTTTCCACCTGTGGGTTTCGTTGACCTTTTTGTTTCTTTATTTCATTCCGATAAAGATGATGCGGAAGATATTACAAATAAAGGTATTTCTAAAGCAAGACGTTTTTTAAATAGCATAAAAACCTATAGCTGGGGAGGCACTCCTCCACCACGCCCTACGACTGCTCATATGCTTGCAAGCCTTACTCCTGAGGTAATCAAACAATATCTGGTTCAAATTTTTACGAAGCACCACCCTAACGTTTCATTCTCAATATCAGATACCGAACGTAAATTAATCTGGCAATCTATGACTGTTATTGATGCTAATTTTGATCTTTATACATCAATGCAGATGAATGCCCAACACTTAAAGCCTTGTTATACAAAATCAGGTTCAGAATTCAATACTTGCCTTGAAAATGCATTGCTTAATCTTAGATTGCCTGAATTTAGTTCATACAATGAACAAGCGATAAAGCTACTTGACCAAAAAAGCAAACTTATTCAAGATTTTGTCAAAGCAAAAACAAACCACTTAAAAGACCAGTTTAAAACGACAGCTTTTGATGATTTACCAACAGATCTAAAAATATCTCAATCCTATGCACAAATCGTTGGTAGTGATGACTTTGCAAAAGCTCTAATTCATAATTATATGCTTGCTTATTTTCAGAGTTACTACGATGCTGAGTTATCACAAATAGCTAAATTAGAAGATAATTATTATGACACTGCTTATAAGATAGAGGAGAAAGACGCGGAAAGGGAAGAATATATATACTCTGGTGGTGGAGAGGGCTTGTTTGGATTTGGTAGTCTTAATTATCCGGACAAACGTGTTCCTGGTGTCTACCGTCATGCAGCACACCAACTGCACCAATTGTACCAAAGTGCTCCTAAATATGATCCTTCTAAAGATCCATTAACAGCACAATATGCCGCTTCACAAGAATATCTAACTGCTTTTAAAAATCATATTCGTAATCAAGGTACACAGTACAAAAAGGCCTTTAAAGATGCCTTGTCTCAATTTGTGTCTGTTACTCTCCCTACCGATCTCGATTCTTATCTTCATTGGAAAGCTAAAAGCGATTTATATGCAGAAACTGAAAAAAGTAAGCGGTTAAGATACTGCCACGCGCATTATTCAACTGATAAAAGCTGTGCCGCAGAGTTTACCGACCCTTGCTTTAAACATGTACTTGGAAAAGCTCCTCAACCTGTACAACAAAAACCTAAAACAACCCATAAACTTTCTTTTTCTGGATTTCTCAA
>NW_026782918.1:7500-120094 GCF_031769215.1 Ylistrum balloti | reverse complement strand
CAGCATAGATTTTCTTAATTTTTATATCATGCAAACATGGACATATGACATTGATAAAAAAACAAGTTTTCAATAATTCTGACAATGCGTTGCCTAGCAACGGGCCTGGAAACCAACCTACTCTTTACCGTCTATTTGCACATTTTAGTGATATTTCACTGTTTTTTTTATTATTTGGTGAAAATATTTAATCAATTTTTACATATCAATGGTATGATTTAAAAATCATATCATATTTGTGATCAACCATCATATATTACATGTTTAAGATTTCCTAGCAACACAATAGCAACCAAACTCTCTCCATAGCAACGGATTGTAATAAATACAATAATGGACACAGAAAATTGATGATAATACTCAAGGGCTGTTTAGATTATGATACATCTTAAAAATGTAAATATGATGATACAATAGAGCATATAGGTGGTATTCCACAGTAACCATGTCTTACCATAGCAACTAAATATTTCACCATAGCAACGGTACATGCAATAATCAGTACATCAATTTGTCAATACTTCCGTACACGGTTATCTTTATATTCTTGGTTAATTTGAAAAGGATATGAAATCAAACATGTTACAGTTAATGATTCTTACAAAAGTTAAAAGTTATTTCAAATAAACATTATGCACTAACAAAATACATTGTCATTCGAGATTAAAGCCAATTCCTCAGTCGATCAAGTGACCATCGTGCATTTGTATTTACATTTTTGGAGATTGCGAAATTTATATGTAATTTACATGGCTACATCGGTAAAGCTGTGCTGTTTTATTCCTCCGTGTTACCTTCATCATCACTCTCATCAATACTGATTGGGTCTGGTGTATAACTGGCATCTTGTAAATATTGTGTCCAGTCCTTACTAAAGTCAAAGGACTTGTCTAAATGACGTGCAAATCCCATATACCATAAGATGGATGCAACATGGGAGCAAGTCCCAACCACCCTCGCCCCAGCACGGCATGTACAGTACCATCCTTGCACATTACAATCATCAAATGATACCCACAATTGGTAAAGTTTTGAGGAAAAATGTCGGCTCTGTATCTTGGCATTGATCAGATTAGCATCTACTTTACAGATAGATACTTCATATCCTCCCGTTTCGCTCATATGTTCCTGTGTGTAGGACCGTGCCAGTTTGAGCTGATACACTCCCAGTGTCAAATTCCGCAGGTCTTCTTCTGTCAGAACAGGAAATATGATATCAGTTGTGGTCTCCATCTTCTGCCACTTACTAGGTCGATTGAAAAGGCCTTCTCGTTCAATTCTCTCCCAAAGAGAATTCTGCTTCCGTGACAAATGCAACATTTTCGATCCTAGCAGTTGATCTTGCTCTGCATCCCCGTGCTTATTGGTGTACCGAACTTGTTGAAGATTGCACACACAATCCTGACAATATCGCCTATGTATGGAATCTGTGAGTTTGGCAACACACGATCCAAATATTTCCAGGTTTTTAACCGTCCATTCACAGCCTCAACGACCCATCTGAAAAATAGTAAATAGATGCATTTTGAATGTGAATAAATGCAGTATTCAAATGCATATGATGGTAACTATATCAAATAAATTTTGTTTTCAATTTCGACATCTTCTAAATGGACAGGTTTATGCAGTTCAACTTATAAAATCGAAAGTATCTAATTCTCACTGGGAATTACCTTTAACCATTTTAATGATATATTAATACAAATAAGTTATAAATATGTTGTAAAAGCAATTGGTAAAGTTAGTAAAATGTTACTCAGAACAAAGAGAGACCTTACCTTATTTTAGTAACAAGCCTGGAAGCGTTGCTTTCTCCGGTAGTGTGCTGTTTCCTTTGCTTGGAAAAAGAAGGCATCTCTGTTTGTATTCCTAGCTGTTGTAGGAGGTCCATGGAATCTCTAAAGCCTCTGTCAACCACAAACACATCATTTTCCTGAATCCACTCCTTGATTTCTTGAATGTTGGAATTTAAAATCTGATTCAGGATGCTGGCATCATTGTTTTTGGAATCGGCAAAATAGGGACCTAACACGGACACTATGTAACCTGTTGTGGTGACAAACATCATAGGTTTTACCAACGGCCGGTGCTTATGCATGCTGTAACTCCTCCTTTGGAACATAAATTGGCCACTCTTTTGTATATAAATGTAGGTGCCATCAATTACAAGAATGGCTGGTTCCATAAGTCCTCCAAACAATGTTTGGGCGAGTGGTCTTGTGTGTTTCAGTATAACATCTTGTCGACTAACATGCTGAAATCCCAAATTTGATGGAACAAAGTCTTTCGCTAGTGCAACTCTTGCCGATGTTACTGCACGTCGAATAGAATCTTTTCCAATGTTAAAAACTGTTGATAGGACTTTATTTGACATGCCACTTTTTAGTTTAGTAAGAAAGATGCCGACACAAGATTTAATGCTCCTATTCTTTGAAGATCGCACAGAACCAGCACAGTGAGTACACAAATCGTTAAAATGCTGTGTACATAGTCCAGTTAGTGTAATGAAATCTTCATTCGAAAGGGCATGCGGTGAGTCAAAGTCAATGCGTTTGCTTTGCTGTGTATTTGCTACATCTCTAATCTTAGAAATCAATGCCACTATTTCAGTACGATTAAGAGAAGATAGGTCACTTTTTATAGCAATGTTTTCACAAGCATCATTTTGCAATAGACCATCCTCGATATGATGACTACAACATCTTGCTCCGAACGGAACTAAAACCCCTTTTCGCAGGAAGAGGTATTTCGCGTCACGAGATATTACCACCAGTTTCTTTGGGTAAGTATTGCATACAAAACATTTTTTGTGGCTACTTCCAGTGGATGGGATTGAAAGTGTAATATTCCGCGGCGATGAAAGGATGTTCTTTGTTGATTTATTACAAGGGGCTTCAACTGAAGAGTGGTGTTGAGCGATGTGTGTACGACGCTGTAGTATTGAGCGATGACATGACATACGACACTTTCCACAAATGACATCTTCTTCTTTTGTTTGTATCATATATGTTTTCAACAAATATTTTCTTAGTGAAGAGTTTTCCTTGCCTTTAGTGAAGCGCCTGTCCCCAGGTTTTGTTCTCTTAGAACAAACAACACACCGAAATTCTCCCTTTCCAGGCATCCTAAACAAATAGATACTAACTATATTAAAATATGTCCCAAACATCAGAAACTAAAGGGCGTCTGGGCATTTACTTATTGTATGTTGAATAAATATGAAACATTGTATCCATCACTTGTTGTTTATACAGTGTATCATGCAATACTGATCTTCATAATGTTATTACAATGATTTATCAAACATGTAAATTGATGTGTTAACAGGGACCCGAGTCAGATATGAGCATTGCTTTGACTGGGTGTTAAATATTTGTATTACTTTACTAGAAGTCAATAATTGCTTTATTATACAGTATATACTGTATGAAATAATAAAATAATAGCTATTTTAGAAGCTGGTAGCTGGACTCATATGAAGTAATCGAAAATGTTTATCATTGTTCTTCATAAATAGCCAACAAGGAAAGACTGGACAAACAATTGGTGGGAGACAGACAGTGACAATTACATTAAACACATGTATAATAGAAAAAAAACCTGTTTTTATTACAATACATATATCAGTCACCTTTTTTAAAATAAAATATTGTAGTAGAAACGGAAATAAACATGATAATGAGAGAATTCTCCTCCAAGTATTTCAGATTTCTGTTACTTAACAATTTGAAGCATAGAAATAAGATTAATTCAGGAACTTCCTAAAACACTTACATGTAACTTCAAGAATCTCCAGGCATTTTCTCGCTACTCTCTGTCTCCTATTACGTCACTAGTAAACCTTAAAGAATGAAAATAATGAAAATAAATAATCTATTAATTCTTAAGTTCGGTGAAAAATCTGATTTTTACAAAACTTTATTTTAAAGAGTAGCTAATGTATATTATGCCAGTGTCAATCTGTTTTAAAAAAAATATATATCAAGCCAGTGTTTCGTATGTTTCCCGTAATTTGTTTTTGGTAACAGTACATGTAGCATTGATACTGGCTATACAGTATATCTGGAGCATATAATCACGTTTATATATACATGTAAGCATGTACATGTATATACTTCATTTAGTTATTCAGGGATGTGCCATTATAACAAGAGTACTCCCGAAATATACAAGCCAATAAACTAACTGCAGCCAAAAATGAAGCTAGGTCAAAAATATCAAATAGCCACAATATAATAATGTTCGATTCATTGTGCTGACGAAACTTACAAAGCAGAAGACTTACGTTTAATTTCTGAATCAAATGTATCCATAAAAATATTTGAATTCAGGTCCTCAGGATCGTTATGTTACTGGGATTCTTCAAAAGAAAATATGCATGGTAAGATTTTTCATCGTATTAATTTTATAATAGCATAAATGAGAGAAATTATACCCTAGCCCATAAGATTAACACTTTAGTTTCTGCACGTATATGCTGATTATTTGATGCTAGCAAAAGTAAGTCCGACGCAAAAAATATATATAGAAAAAAAACTACCCCTGGTCGATAACAATTCAGCAAAATGACGCGATGTAAGAGTTACAATATCTCCAAAAGAAATATTTGTAACACCAAGACTATCGATGCAAATATAATTGTTTGTATTAGAATGCAAGGATATTTATATGGAAAAATACATGTAGCAACATGATATAACGTCCTGAAAATATTCTAATATTTATAATTATTAATTCTATCAGTACATTATTGATGAATATAACTATTAAAATCGAGAATAATTGAGGTGAAAGTTATAGAAAAAAATAAGAATAAAAAATAATATGTTGTGTGCCCGCGATTTGAACTCGCCCCGGCAAAACTACACCTTCAGAGCATCGCACCTTCACCATTACACTACAGCGGCTGATTACGTCACAGTGACAACACACTTCGGATGTACACTGATTTTATTATGGGTGTGTGAATTGACACTTTAGTTTATATCTCGTATATAGGAACACTTTCTCATTTTTATATGTTAGTGTATGTTTTGAAAACAACACTGTAGCAAATACAGTTTTGCCATTATGTTTTTTCTGACGATAAATCCCTGCATTTGGTTTGGTTGCAAAATTCTATTTTTAGACGCAGACTCGGACAACGTTATTATGGAAAATACCGTTTACTAACAAAAAAAGAAAAGGTTTTATTTTATTTTTTATACTTGTTATTGTATTTTTACTTACTGCATACTTATCAAAACACTAGGAATATCTACAATGACTATTTTTTCGAAGTCAGATCTGACGTCTGCTCATATGCACAAACGTAAACAAATCACGACAATGTCGCGAATACACAACATGGATATCTTCTACATAATATTGTTACATACCTGTTAAAGAAGTAGACAACTTCTACAAGATGTGCAGATGTGTTGACAGCTCTTCTACGTATACATACTTCAAATGTAGGCTGAAACTTGCAAGATCTTCTATGCGAGTTTAGACTAACGTACAATGTAGCGCATGAGACTCGGGCCTAGGAGATTGCAAAATCTAGGAGTTGTTACCATGGATATTTTTGTCATTTTTCAAAATACATTTTTTTCATTATTATTATCTAATTTTATTAACAAACATAAGTCAAGTCATTTTTCATGTTATTGTCTTTTAATTCAGCATCCATTTACTTCCGCAATCTTGTAGTCGGTCTCGACGCTAACGTTACGCTGGGCAACGTCAAAATCTCACCAAAATCGTGAAATGTGGTTACAAATTCAGAAGATATTTGTTATTTTAAATACCTCCCCAGGCATGTACCAAAAAAATATTTGAGCATCGCAAACATAATGTGGAAATTGTTCTCAATGATAAATATAAAATTGGTACACCCTTGGGGAGGTAGTTAATTTTTCGTTCAAAGTCATAAAATATCGAAAAAAATCGTGACTTTTTGTAAACGTGACGTTTTCCCGCGAAATTTGTGACGTCATCACACGCGTTATGAACCTATCTTTATCTGCATTTCAACTGATAAGTTGTTAAATAACACAAATGGGTACATGATTAAAGAATTTTCTAACAATTAAAAAAAAGATTTTTTGAGGCCAATTTTGAGCCAAAGTGCATCTACTCCTTTGTACTGAAAGGTGTTTTTCAATTGTGTGTCTTATGTTTAATATTGCTCAGTGATATTATGGGTCTAAATTTTAAAATAAAATTGGTGATTGATGAAAATACAAACTGGTCGGTCGGAATACAAAGTGCATGTTAAAACTGTCAAAAGGACTTTTTAGACATTTCAGATAATGTTGTTTGCAAATTAAGATGACTCTTTACTCCTGTTTTGCAATCGAAATATTCTGTAGCTGGTTCTATTCTAGACACGTGGTCTTATTCTCCTTGTACTTTTTCAGGAGTCGCCGTGTAAATCTTTCTTTTGTTCATATTTTGGCCTAGTTTTATAAATTTTAAGTTCGGAGTATAGTTATGTTGACATGCTTGTACTTTCTCTGCTTTTGTTAGGTCATCGACCGAAGGGTCTGATGACCTATTGCGATCGCCTTTTGTCCGGCGTCGTCCGTCGAACGTCGTCCGTCGTAAACATTTTCAACTTCTTATCAAGTTCTACATGTCTCGTAGAGCTGCCTGAAATGATCGTGACATGATCCTGACTAAAGTTTGTTAATTTCGGGATGGTCCAAAATCCAACATGGCCGCCATCTTGAAAACACATTTTCGACTTTTTCTCAAGTTCAAAATTTGAAATCTATTTTATGTCAGATGACCATTAAGACCCATGGGCCTCTTGTTTTTCAATCACAACTAAAGCCTTTTTATTTCAAATGTACGCCAGGAAAACTAAATAAATCACACAGCCAAAATGGTTTTTTATATGTAAAGACAGTTACATTATTGGTTATAGCTGTTTTACTTCTACAGGAACACTGTGCCAGTACTGGAGCCGAACTTCTCACGTTGGATACAGAGACAAATTATCAGAGCATGGTAGCGTTGATTTATTTCCAAATAGCCATCCTCAGTGAGTAACAATGAGCGTTTACTTTTCACAAGTGACAAGTTTGTAAGCTAGATTGTCTCTAGATCTGTCTAAGTTTTTTAAGCTTGTCTCTAGTTCTAAGTATTTTAGCCTGTCTAGTTCTATCTAAGTATTTTAGCCTGTCTAGTTCTATCTAAGTAAATTAGCCTGTCTAGTTCTATTTAAGTATTATTAACCTGCCTCTAGTTCTATTTAAGTATTATTAACCTGCCTCTATTTCTATCTAAGTATTTTAGCCTGTCTAGTTCTATCTAAGTATTTTAGCCTGTCTAGTTCTATCTAAGTAAATTAGCCTGTCTAGTTCTATTTAAGTATTATTAACCTGCCTCTAGTTCTATTTAAGTATTATTAACCTGCCTCTATTTCTATCTAACTATTTTAGCCTGTCTCTAGTTCTATCTAAGTATTTCAGCATGTCTCTAGTTCTATCTAAGTATCTTAGCTCACTTGAAGGGCCAGGTAAGCTTTTTGCATACCATGAACGACTGAATGGATTTTGGCCAAAAGCGTTCTTGGGGAATGGCAACAAAGTTTGAATTAAAAGTGGGTCTTTGTCCCAGTGAATAGAAGGCAGGGTTAAAACGGGGATCGATTAGATTTTGCGCAACGATGGCATAAACAATTTTGCATTAACGATAGGTCTCTGCGATAAGTGAGTGAGGCGCGAGACATAGTAGGAGGAATAGAGACGATTCCTCAAAATAATCATACTCCTCCTGTATGAAGAATATCCCAATTTGAATTTTATGCTTTTCTTGTGGAGGGACTCTATTTTTTATTCGCGGTTGGTCTCGGCTCCCTGAGCAATAAGGGATATTTAGCAGATTTTGATCTTCTGTCTCTTGCAAGAATGGTTGGGTATTGCCAAAAATTAAGTCTTGGTGAAGAGGACTATCTCTTTTTTCGTATAAAGGTAGAACTCTGTCCCTTGTGTTCCCCTGTTCCTTATAATACTTCGCCTACGAAGGGATAATCTGAAGCATACTTGTGTGGAGAGGACTCTTAAGGTCTTTGTCATATGTGCACAAAAGGGGTAACATACCAAATTATTCATTATTATTCTCGTTTTGTAGGAGTAAGATTTGTCTTAAGTTGGTCTGAAACATTCATTCGGGATGGCGCCTAATAGGGGAAAGATATATATATATATATATCTTTTGATATTTTTCATTTTCGAGGCCTAAACCTAGTGAATGATACAGGCCCTATCGGTCTCTTGTTATATAAGATAAGCTACAAATAAGCGTTTTATCTTCAGGCATTGATTACAACCACCATCTATCTATTATGTTATACAGTATCGTCTCAACCAAGTAGATATAACCGATGTCCTTGTATTATCACTGCATTACTTACTACTGTTGCTACTGGGGCTATTCTGTTTACTCAGAAAGCCTTTTTTAAATTCTACACGAACGTTGCACTGTACATTTTACAGCTTATGCCATTTTTCACCCGTTGAGACTTCAGTTATTCTCTTTTTTCGTTTGTTGATGTTGCTCCTTTTATCGCTTTTTATTCATTCGGCTCTATTAACATTTCCTGTGTTGCTCCATAGGGTCTGTATCGTTCATCTCGTTAGACTGAAATTGCTTCATTTGATATAAAGAATATTTTAATGATTTCGGACGATTAAATAATGAATCATTTTACAGCCAGACGCGATTTTCAATCCGGAAAGATCTGGACAGGCGTGCCTTATTCGCAAGATTTGCCCACTTGGATACCGACCAAAGCCACAACAACAAGTAACACAAATCTCTGTATGAGTATGCATTAAAACTGGACAACTGTCAAAGACGACCGCAAGTTGCACATTGGAATTATGGAAGCTGTCAATTGCAATGAAACGATCGGCTTAGCTTGCCAACATAGGTAATCTTGAAAAATATATATTGAAGAAATATATATTGGTCAGTTTTGAATATCGATAAATACATTTTTGCCGTATTCTGCCTAAGGCCAAATTATTTACTTTTGCACTGTAACATCCCTTTAACAACTAATAAAAACGATATAGTACCTGTATTATAAATGAAGTCTATTATAACGTTATTATTGCCCATAGAAATAGCAACCCCGTTCCACATAATGTCATAACAAAACAAACAATTAAATGCGGTATACAATTTTACTAGAGTACAGTTATGTAACATATTACATGGTACGGAGTCAGGTGCAAAGATTATGTTGTGATTGCTCGTCTTCGGATTGGTCATACATATGTTATACTTTTCTATATACTGAGATATAAAGACCAGCCTCAGTGCTAGTATACCTTGTTATTATTTGATAACGCGGCATTGCTTACTTGGATTGACCAAGGTTTACATGGCGAGTATCGTCGATGAAGCAGAAGACGCTTGGTCTTCCGGAACTTTTGGCCTTATTCTCCTTGTTATTTTTAAAAAGTCTCCATGGTATTTTCTTGTTTTTATTGTCAAACATTAATTTGCAAAAAAAAAAAAAAAAATAGTAAACAAATTAAAAATTCTGAAAGCTGTTGGTCCGTGTAACAAGATATATCTTTCAATGTCACTTTGTTATTTTAGACTGTATATACGAGGCTTAAGTATTTCCATATGTTGTCGCTTAATTTTGAAACGTTTGTATACGGAATCTGGTCAAACTAATGGTCGGTGTTGCAAGCCGTTTTCAATATATTTTAGAAATAAGAAATAACACTAAAGGTGGAATGATGGAGAAAAGAGTCTTTCAAATTTTACACATACTGTCATGCACAAATAACCACAGAAACTGTTGCGTACACAACAGTCGAAATTCATGATACTTAATGTTTTATTTTTCAGGGCTCCGGATAACTGGCCATGAGTTACTTACCTGACAAGTACGTCATATTATGAGGATTGAAAAAACTGGTAAAAATCCACACGACAACATGTTTTCTAGTTTCGCTCAGCTGTACAAATTTTAATTTTTTTTCTGTGACTTAATTAGTAAGACATTTTACTGTAGGTATTAGATATATTACAGTAACACGTGACAGGCGTGACTCAGTGGAACATTTTAATGAGGTATTAGAGAAATTACAGTTACACTTGACAGGCGTGACTTAGTGGAACATTTAACTGAAGGTATAAAATACTTTACTTGTCAGACAAAAACAGAACATTTGTTATGACGTGACAGCTGAAGCATACTGTGTCTGGTACATTGGTTATCGGCAAAGTTGACAGAAATCAGAATCACCTGGTTACCGGGGGGATTTCTTCCATATCAACTACTAAGTGAAGAAATCAAAGTAGATCCCCTGCCCGATTTCAAGACTTGAGATCTTCATATTTTCCTTTACTCGTTCTCTTTTCTTTAAAATTCTGTGTTATATTTTCCAACGTTGGTGAATTTTCCTGTAATTGCTGATCCCTTAATACCAGCTCTGCAGAGCCGGGGGTTTCTTACGCGTTCTCTTCCAAAACGGCATTGAACAACGAAAACAAAACCCCGATAATACCAGCACTGCAGAGCTGGGAAAATCTTGCGTGTTACCTTTAAAAAGGGCATAGAAAAAATTGTGCTGCCTTCTTTGGAGTGCAACATCACGGAGTATAATACACATGACGGTATATAGAGATGTACAACACCACGCAGTATCATACAGATGACGGTATATAGTGGTGTACAACACCACGGAGTGTAATATTGATGACCGTACATAGAGATGTACAACACCACGGATTGTAATATAGATGACGATTCATAGAGGTGTACAACACCACGAAGTATAATACAGATGACGATGTATAGAGATGTACAACATCAGGCAGTATAATACAGATGACGGTATATAGAGGTGTACAACACTACGAAGTATAATACAGATGACGATGTATCGAGATGTACAACAACAGGCAGTATAATAAAGATGACGGTACATAGAGGTGTACAACACCACGGAGTGTAATACAGAGGACGGTACATAGAGGTGTATAACACCACGATGAATGTAGCACTTACGATGTTGCCTATCGCATAAGGCTGCTGTCACGTTTAAAATCCACTGTTTTAAACGAATTAAAGTTCTCTTCGTTTTCGTCCTCCACTTTTCTCGCTTCAAGTCAAATAAAGAAAAGACTATCGGGTGAAATTTTCTGTTTTTATCTATTGTTTACCTCGCTCTACATCTGTTGTCCGTCCCCACCATACTTGGCTGTCTGTCATGGTATTCCAAACCCAGGAATATTTGTGAGATGCTCGGCAATGGAATCTATTTGTAATGGGTAGTTTTTTCCACTCACAATTCCTCATTCGACATCATTAGGCAATGTTTCTTAGCAAGTGGTGTTCAGGTGCCGCGGTGGCAACATACTCGCCTTCACCTAGGCGTCAAGGGCTCGATTCCTGGTATGGACGTGAATCCGACAATGTGGGTTTTCCACGGGTGCTCCAGTTTCCTCCCACATTAAGACTTCTCGTGCGCTTTCATCAGCGCCAACAAGAGTGATTGATCTAAACTGAATTTTTGTTTTGCAATTTCGAATTAAGTTTCGAAGTATATTATAAGCGTGAAATCGGCGAATTTTCTGATAGTGAATAACAACCCTCTGAAGTGGACTACAAAAGATTGCTCCCCAGAAATTGCTAGTCCATGTAACCCGCAGTCTCCATCCATGCCATTGTCTGTCCATCCAAAACGTTGTCTCTTCATCCATCCCATTGTCTCTCCATGCATCCCGTTTTCTCTCAATGCATCCCTTTGTCTCTCCATCCATCCGATTGTCTCTCCATCCATACCGTTGTCTCTCCATCCATCCTGTTGTTTCTCCACCCATTCCGCGGTCTATGTTTTCGGGACAAGGAAAATCCTGATATTTTCTATTGCATTGAATTTGGTAAAAGTGTCATGCTGCTATACATAAACCTTGAAAGATGAAAATATACACCTTTTTCTTTTTTTATGTCATGGCATACGCTCATCAGTCATGTGGACAATGTGAGCAAATTAAATGATAAAAGAAACAGTGACATGACATATCTAAATCCAAAACAACAGATTTCAGCGATTGCATTAAATCGGTTGTGACAACAAAGAGAAAGAGGTGTCAAGTGGAAGGGATTGACGAACACATACACATGTGTTGTATGAAGTTTGAGGTCTTTTATTGTTTCTTTCTCCCAGTTTCTTGTGTTCAGTTTTGTTGGCTTGTAATGTTAGAAACTTAAATTAAATCACAAAAAAATATATCAGTATTGTGTTATACATTTTATGTATATAGTCTTGTCTTTCTCTAAGATTCATTTTGTATAGAACCCAGAAGATTCCGTTTTGTCCAATGTTACATTTATTAATATTTTTAAAAAAAATGTAAAAAATACTTTTGTTTTCTGAACTATATATAAACCTACTCCTGTATCACATTTGATTAGATTTTAAATTTTAAGTTCATCCGACATCGTTTACTATAAAGTTATTATCATCACCTAACGGCCGAATTTCACATCCTTCTTTTCTAAAAAGTGTATTGACTGACACAGGTGTGACATCGATTCAACATAGCTATCACTTAAGGATAACAAAGTAAATACCAAAACGATTCCAGCGTTATCCTATAAACACAAGAGGACCATGGTCCTTAACGGACAACCTACGAATAGCAGACATAGCCAAGAATTTACTGATGGTGATGTAACAAATCTGATGAATTTAGAGTTAGAACATCCCTCCAGAGTATCAGAAACTGATATCGGATAGGTTTTATTCATGAATAACAGATGAGCAATCATGCTACATAATTGCTACTTTGGTTACCAAGTTGAAGTTTTTTTATCGGGCTGAAAAATAACAAGATATCGCTTTTCTACTGACCATATCATGCAAGATTGAAATAATTGCATTCCCTAATAATATTTCGGACCATGTTTGGTTGAAATCCTCCAACCATTAAGAAGTAGTAGTATTGAAAATCAAACGATTGCTCCGGCCCTAAGTCCCCAGCGGAGAAATCAACTTTCTGTATTTAAGAATTAACTACCATCATGTAATGATGTCTCGGACAAAATTTGAATGAAATCCATTTCATTATTATTATTATTATCATTATTTCAATCTGAAACCCCGTCAACACATAAAAGGTCATCAGGGCCATCAACCGGTAAATCACACAGCGATCCAAAAAGGAAATAATATCAAACAAACTTAAAGGTAAAAGACAGATGCTTGAAGTCTTTAATGGTTATTTTATTACAAAATATTAAAATGGTAAGTCATATTCTATAATATAGACCAACATATTTATGATAACCTAGAATTTCACAAATATCAACAGTTTCAAAACGGGTATTTAGACTTGTAACGTTACGATAAAAAAAATTTCGCGTAGACAGAAGAGCACTGCAATCCAATAAAAATGTTAACCGGTGGTATGGCTCATCACAAAAACGGTAAAAATGGGAAGGTCCGTATCCTTATTAGGTTTTTCAATTAAGGAAATGATTACCCACTAATCTAGAATAAGTGGAGGTGGGCATGGCGCGACTGGATAAAGAAACCAGATATTCCGGGCGTTGCTTATTAAAAAAAGTATTCGACTTCACAGCGAAGATGTTGGTCACAGTAAAGCAGTAAAAGCATTGAAAACAAATACACCACTTCCAGGGGCATGTGAAACTATTACCAAACCATCTGTATTGGAAAACACTGCTGAATTGAGGTCGGTAACACCTGCTTTTATATGCGAACATACCTTGCCATTTTCGGTGGCCGAGCATTTGATTGCCTATGCAAAACGAATGGGTGAAGATAAAGCTGCCCTCGATAAAGTTTCCTTGACGTGGATGAGTATGACATATATAACAACACACGGTGTTGCCAAATTGTTCAAAGAAGAATTAAAGGAAGGAAAAAAATGAGACAGCTTGTGATGAGGTTGGAAAAGAAAAGGAACAAAAAAAGGGTTTTTTTAACTAAAAACACACTGTGGAAAGTACTATGAAAGCAGTCGATTAAAAACTGTTTCAAAAATCAAATAAAAGATTACAAAAAACAATCAAAATTGCTTAAGTCATGTTGAAAAACTTGAACCCAACCCCCCCACCCCCCATGTCATTATGGTAATTACTTTGCATAAAATATACAAAAAGGTTGAATATAGATCACAGGGACCGCACACCAAGGGATTGAATCATTGATATTATGTGTCAAGCCCCTGTGATAATGTAGATCTTCATTACAATTTACAAGTATAATTAATTTCACTCATGAATGTCTTAAAATAATTTATGTACAAAATCAAAGCATGCAAAGCTGACAAGTGTCATTGTAAACATATCGTTTCCAAAGATGGCATTTAAGGATTTTAATCACTGGAGTGACAAGGGACCTGATAAAGAATTCATATACTTCTATTGAAATTTAATGTTTTAGTGGATTTACAAGCAGAATCATTTATTTTATAGAACCAGAAAGCTAATTCCAAGCATGATATTGTCTACCGAGATGCAGGCATTTTTTTAGTCTTCCAGAGTCACAGCAGTTGCAGCTAGCAAATCTAGCCAACATAAAAGATGCCATGGACAATGATGCTGACTCAAGTGTTGATGAGGACACTGATGAAGAAGTTGAGGACACAGAGGCCACTGAAGATCCTGTGACAGAAAAAAAATCATTATGTTTTCAGTCCTGTTTAGAAGAACTGGCCAAGACAAGAATCCCGAATGTGTGTCAGAGAAAAGGATGCCAAAAGTCAGTCCAGCTCAAGTGGAAATATGTTGGATCAGCATGCCAGATGATATGGCTTTGTGTAATAGAATTATTTGCTTTTTCAGTTTTAGTGATATATCTTCATTTCAAAATCCCATTTTAGTTTTGTATACAATTAAATAAATTTAGTAAGACATTTCAACAACATTCATGATTGGTAATAAACTTACATTATGTGATGCATTGAATTCTAGTGGTAATTGAAATAATGTATTTTACATATTTATTGCAAAACATATTTGGAATGACCAAACTCTATTGACTTGCTTATTTGGGTGAAAGATCAATGCCACTGGGTCATCAGTCAATGTCACATTTTGTATATTTTTACTTGTGGTTATAAATGTCATTATAAGAAAAGTCAGGCAAAATTTGGAAAGCCTCATCTTTACAAAGGTTTTAAAAGGTAATTTTGTCAAGGCTATCAACAGCTCTAAACTGACAAATAAGTACTATTCCATTATCTATACCAATATTTACACTTTCATGAAAATAGAGTGGAGCGTTGTATATGTTGCTTCTTTGTGATTTACTTAAGTTAATTATAGTTCATGCACTAGTTCCTTGTTTATGTTTTCATGCAATTATCAGCGTTATTTGTTTTCTTGGTAGACGTGTTCAAATGGACATAGAATTCATTCCTGGATGTCACAGCCTTGTGAAAGGAAAGTGTTCTTGGGGAATTTTCTGCTTTCGTTTGCTGTCCTAACTAGTGGAAACAATTTCACAAAAACTGTTATGATGGCAAATTTCCTGAATTTAGGGATGATAAGTTATTCAACCCACATGAAATTCAGAGACTGTTTGTAGCCCCTGTAATAGAAGAATACTATGAAGACATGATGGCTGAAATCCTTGAAAAATTCAAAGACAAAGAAATTGTGATTGCTGGTAAGCAGATGTGTAAGTTGATTTTAAGCTGTCAAAATCTATTCGGTGTTGTGAAATGGGAACTAGTGGTGGAGCCAATGGTATTTTAAAAAGTGTTTTTCTTACAACAGTTCTGTCTGATAGTTAGCAGTGTCAGATAACAATAGCCAGTTTACACAATGTCACCTTCCACTGCTGAATGCGAGATAAGTTTCTCGGCCATGAATAGAATTAAATCTTGCTACAGAACATCTCTTAGTCCAAAGTATGCTAGGTTGCTTGATGAGAATCCATGCTGCGGGTATTTCTCTACAGGATTTCAGTCCTAAATCTTCCATTATACGTTGGATGTCAACCACCAAAAAAAGGGACAGACTGATTGTTTCAGGTAGTGAAAGTAAGAGGGTAGTAGATGCAGTGGCCAGTTCATCAAGTGCTAGTGTTGGTTCAGCTCCTGTATCAGAATGTTCTGTCGACCTCACACAATCTTCATCTGATCACAATTAATGTTACTAAATAAATCTTGATCTGTGCAGTATTAGTTACTATCTATCTGATCTAGTATTGTGGACATATTATTATTTACCCCATTATTAACATCAAAGTAAGGAGTGTTGCAAAAAATGATTATGTGAATATCATGTTTAATTAGAAGTTCTTGAATCTTCAGGAAGATATATATCTGAACTTTGTAATCCTCCTAGACCAGCCTGCATGCATATAATTTCCTTGATACAAGTGGTAAATAAATGCATGATTTTGAAAATACTCTTGTTTTCTTGTAATTATTTCAAAGATGACTGGCAACTGTAATTCAAAATATTTGGAATATATAGTTTATTTATCTGTGGGTCTGGTGCTTTTAAAAATACTTTGTGTCTTAAGATGCTAAAAAGCTCTTGTAAACACCAATCAGTAGGCACATTATTTACTAGTAACTAATCACTTTTAATGGACGAGCACTTTTTTCATTTTGGACGAGTAAAGTTTGCTGTGTACTCGTAATGGACGAATGCTTCAGAAACTTTCGATCTGACGCCTGCAGTTTGCCACAAAACATCGGTAAATATTTGTATCAGATTGTATCATTGGAATGTAATGTTTTAGAGTCAGGTGTTAGTAAGGTAGTACATATATTATTTCTATTTTGCAGTCCAGATGGCGTGGGATTCTCCATCATGTAACAAATAATCATGAATGGGTGTTTGGAGATGGTAGTGGTCCTGCTGAGTGTGAGCATGCTGCCCTGGAACATGGCAATGAAGACAAATGGATAGAGCCTGGAACACATGCCCATGAACTTTTGGCTAAAGTAGTGCTTGACACCAGATTCCTGCATACTCTTCAATATTTTGTTAACTTTAGGTATGTGTTTTGGTACTATAGTTTTGTTTTATCTCCTACATTACAGGTTACTGGAACTTCATACTTGGGTTCTGGGTTCAACTTGACAATGTGGTGTATCACATACTAAGAGTGGATCACTGTGACCTACATTTTATCTTTGACCTACCAAACTACTTTGCCTTCTTCATGTCCAGTGGGATACTATGATTTGCTGAATTTCTTTGTTTCCAGGTCAGTTTGATCACAAACATAACTTTCCAATTTGATATCTAAATGATACAGGGCCTTTTTATGTTTGGTTCATCACTCAACAATGCCTCACAGATGTATGATACTACAGGTAAAATGATGAGATATGTACAAACGTTGTTTGCCCATTGGCATAATTGCATATGTATTTGTTACAGACACACAGACGATAGCTAAAACAACTACAAAATTAAATGAATCAGTGGTAAAACATCATTCAAAACAATGGGACATCTGAAATCTAATGGAAAATTAGCCACATCAAAATTTGATATTTCAAATGCTTTTTCCAAAAATTTGTCTGCAAATAATCATTCCAAAAAATTTCAAAAATTTAAGACCACGCGTGAAAAAAACTGAATTGAAATTCCGAAAACAATGAAACTTACAATCAGCCTTTCTCAATGTTAGAACTTCGCGAATCGTTGCAAAAAATCGCATGACTCTGCAACAGGACCTGATGATATTCAATATCAGTTCCTAAAACATCTACCATAGTCATCATTAGAAAAACTTCTCAATATTTTTAATTATATTTTTAGATCGGGAAATGTCCAAAGTCATGGAAAATGGCAACTGTGATTCCTATCCCCAAACAAGGTAAAGATACAACAGATCCCTCCAGTTACCGCCCAATATCACTCACAAGTTGCGTTTGTAGAGCGGATGATAAATTCAATATTAAATTGGTATATGCAACCAAATCGCATAATATCACCCCTACAAAGCGGTTTTAGATCTAAGCGAGGTACCAACGATCATTTGGTTAGACTTGAAACCTTTGTGCGTGAGGCTTTTCTAAAGAAGGAGCACTTGGTTGCTGTTTTCCTCGATTTGGAAAAGGCTTATGACAACATCGAAATACGGCATAATTAAAGATCTGCACGATATAGGTATTAGAGGTAATCTACCAATTATTATTATTTAAAATTTTCTATCAAATAGAGTATTTTATGTCCGAAATGGAACGACCCTTTCCGATGTTCATCAGCAGGAAATGGGTGTACCACAAGGCAGCATTCTTTCGGTTACACTTTTTGGGCTTAAAATTAACAGTATTGTCAAAACAATTGTTTTGGCAAGATCTAACGCAGAAAAATCACATGGCTCAATGGCACCTACGATGTCATATCGTGTTAATCAACAGATTCATCCAGTTCAGCGGGTAATGACTCCTTGATAAGGTCTGTTATAAAGATATATTCATATAATAACAGCCTAAAATGGGCTATGACGTACCATTTTAATCTTTTGTGTTAATATACCCATTTGTTGAAACATATATAGGATATTCTGTTTATTACATTTTCACCGCAAAAATAAACAAAAACAATGGCTCACTTACGATACCTATAAAATGGGTAAGTTGACCATGCTTTTTCCAGACACTACTTACTCATTATACAACGATGTTGTGTGCGGCAAAAAATAGTCCATTTTATGAAAAATCAGTAAAAATATACAGACTCTTAAATAAATCATAATGAATGTTTATTTGTGTTTGGACATGGATTTTGTAATTTATTGATGTCATTTATACACAATAAAATGGTTTAAATGTTAACTGATAAAATGAAAACAATGTTTGATAAATTCTTCCACGCATGAAAAAGTATGGCGCCATCCTAGTCGCTGTCACTATCAATGACATGGATTCTTTTGAAATGCCTTGGTCCACTCAAGACTCTCAGAACGGGGATGGGTTTGACCACTGATAACATAGTTAGAGTTACTGGACTGCATCGTCTGCTGACTGCCATGAAAATGGAAATTTACGGTGAAGTGGAAGTTTGTGTTCCCAGTGAACAAACCCCGACAGATGGGAATGGCTGTTGATTTGGCCCCGATGTAGCAGCACTCTCCCGACAGATTGTAGTACTAGCAGGTACTCCTCTGTTCCCTTCTCCTGTTGATAATATATTTGAAATCCCCTTGCACTGGTCAGAATTTAATCGGCTGTAATTATCCAGACTATTAACATTTTTGTGACCAGTTATCTCATCAATCTGAATAGGAGGCACTCCACTGTCATTCAATTTCTGTACCAGTCGTTGTCTCACACTGAAATAGTAAAACATTATTTGCCTACATTTACGCCAAATCATCAATGAGGTTATAATTTAAACATTCATGTCAACTATATGGTATCTCACTATATTGGTTATGTAACTGTTACGACAAAACTGTGTAGTGATTAAATTCTTTTTCTTTTACATTATCATTTTTTTTTGAGCTGTTTAGCGCATGTTTAGGCAAAACTAGGAAAAATGTGCCTGTAGTTGGTCAAACGCCGATCAGTCTCAAGTCCTGAAGCCTCTTTCATTTCTGTTATATTTTGGCACATCTTGTTGATTCCCATCGGACAGTTTTTGTACCATTGGGAGTTGGATGATTCTGGATTACAATATTCAAGACTTTTAATAAACATATTTCAAATGATTTTTTTTATTTTATTTGTAATTTTATACCTTTTGTTTTCATGCTTTTGTTTTATATTTTAAAGACATCGTCTGTTGTGAAGTTGTAGTAATAATCTAATAAAGTCTTCCTTTTCTTCCTATTTAATCTTTAATTCGTTTTTATTCATTTTATTAGATTGACTTCTTTTTATGCCCCCGCCATTTATGTCCGTCGCGTCACGTCGCGTCCCGTCCCGTCCCGTCACGTCGCGTCCCGTCCCGTCCCGTCGCGTCGCGTCGCGTCCCAAATCAGTATATACCACCTAACATCCTCATTCGGACCTTTCACTATTATTTCACATGGGGGGGTTGGGGGGGCGGGCATTCATGTCTTACAGACATTTTCTAGTTTTCAGTTATTTGTCATCGGAATTTGTTATTGTGTGATATTTTTATTTTATAGTACTAATTATATTATACAACATGTAATTTACTGTAATTACCTATGTTTGCATTTCTGTTGATGGTCAGAAAAAAGGGTTTGTCTGGATCATTCATTGCTGTAGGCGGCTTGGAAGCATACATTTTGTACAAAGCTACTGGATCTTTGTTAACAATAACAAGAACCTGTTCTGGTTTTGGTTTGACGTTTCTGGATGTTAACAATGTACTCTTCACCATTTTCTACATCAGTTTTCTGTTCAACATCTCCCCATTTCAAATCATGGGTTTCTTTTCCAGGGCGCATTCCGAAATGCATTGTACAAATCATCCACACAGAGTAGAGAAGTGCAGCAGGTGATTGCATTCCTAATGTATTTGTTTCACATAATTGTTCCAGTTCCATATCTGTTAGCTCATCTGCTGCCCTGGGCATATTTCCTTTCCCCGTTCCCTTCAGTTGCTTTTGTTTTGTTTTAAGAACAGCCCTGCATTTTTTAAATTGTAAATCACACATTAGGCCAACAGGATAATTATTTTCCTTCAAATATCTGTCTAAACTGCCCACATAGCTTCTAAGTGTTGTTGGCTCATAATCAGAACCACCCTTGCGTTTAACAAAGAGAAGAAACATTGAAATGTTTGTGTCAAGTTCACTCGGTGGGATTACTTCCGGTTGTCGCCCCTCCCCACACTGTATCAGATAAGCCTTGAAAACACTCATATCTTGCTCAGTTTTCCTTTTAGTGTCACGATTTTGTTGATTTTTAAGAAAGTTGTCAATGTCATCTGCATTAACTTTCCTAAATTGCTTACCGTTTGTTGCTGCTGCTGTGGTTGGTTCTGATTCTACATCAAGTGCAATCTTATCAGCTGCTGGCTCATTCACTTGGATCAATTATTTGGAACTTCATAAAATCAACCTCCCCTTGCGACAAACCTTCTAATATTTCATCTAAAGTCTTTGGTTCTCTCTCCATTTCCTTCAGATAAGTTTTTTTCTTTGGTATATGTTATGCAGATCTATAGCAGACTATTCCGTAGAAGATAAACACAGTCTCTTGTGAATTCTTTAGCCACGATAATTCCCTCGAATTCGTAACCTTGGATCTGCCCTGTAAATAATGTCAGAAGTAGGCACTCTTCAGTTAAATTTGAGAGAGCTATATCAGGCTGGACACCATAATAATCAATAGATAAATAAGTACGTCAATTTTAGTTAATTTAGTGTGTTTTGGTTAGATTGTATAGCTAACTATGTAGTTTGGTGAGATTGTATAGCTAACTATATAGTTTGGTGAGATTGTATAGCTAACTATGTAATTTGGTGAGATTGTATAGCTAACTATGTAGTTTGGTGAGATTGTATAGCTAACTATGTAGTTTGGTGAGATTGTATAGCTAACTATGTAGTTTGGTGAGATTGTATAGCTAACTATGTAGTTTGGTGTGAATGTGTATATAAATATGTAGGTAAGTGCGATTGTACAGATAAATATGAAGATTAGTGAGATTTTGTAGATAAATATTTAGTTTGGTGAGATTTTCTAGATAAATATGTAGTTTGGTGTGATTGTGTATATAAATGTGTAGGTAAGTGCGATTGTACAGATAAATATGAAGATCAGTGAGATTTTGTAGATAAATATTTAGTTTGGTGAGGTTTTCTAGATAAATATGTAGTTTGGTGTGATTGTGTATATAAATATGTAGGTAAGTGCGATTGTACAGATAAATATGAAGATTAGTGAGATTTTGTAGATAAATATTTAGTTTGGTGAGATTTTCTAGATAAATATGTAGTTTGGTGTGATTGTGTATATAAATATGTAGGTAAGTGCGATTGTACAGATAAATATGAAGATTAGTGAGATTTTGTAGATAAATATTTAGTTTGGTGAGGTTTTCTAGATAAATATGTAGTTTGGTGTGATTGTGTATATAAATATGTAGGTAAGTGCGATTGTACAGATAAATATGAAGATTAGTGAGATTTTGTAGATAAATATTTAGTTTGGTGAGATTTTCTAGATAAATATGTAGTTTGGTGTGATTGTGTATATAAATGTGTAGGTAAGTGCGATTGTACAGATAAATATGAAGATTAGTGAGATTTTGTAGATAAATATTTAGTTTGGTGAGATTTTCTAGATAAATATGTAGTTTGGTGTGATTGTGTATATAATGTGTAGGTAAGTGCGATTGTACAGATAAATATGAAGATCAGTGAGATTTTGTAGATAAATATTTAGTTTGGTGAGGTTTTCTAGATAAATATGTAGTTTGGTGTGATTGTGTATATAAATATGTAGGTAAGTGCGATTGTACAGATAAATATGAAGATTAGTGAGATTTTGTAGATAAATATTTAGTTTGGTGAGATTTTCTAGATAAATATGTAGTTTGGTGTGATTGTGTATATAAATATGTAGGTAAGTGCGATTGTACAGATAAATATGAAGATTAGTGAGATTTTGTAGATAAATATTTAGTTTGGTGAGATTTTCTAGATAAATATGTAGTTTGGTGTGATTGTGTATATAAATATGTAGTTTGGTGTGATTGTGAAGATAAATATGTAGTTTGGTGTGATTGTGTTAATAAATATGTAGTGAAGTGAGATTTTGTACAGACAAATATGTAGTTTGGTGTGATTGTTTAGATAAATATGAAGTTTAGTGAGATTGTACAGATAAATATGTAGCTTGGTGAGATCGTGTAGATAAATATGTAGATTAGTGAGATTGTGTAGATAAATTTGTAATTTGGTGAGATTGTGTCGATAAATATCAAGTTTAGTGAGATTGTGTAGATAAATGTGTAGTTTGGTGAGATTTGTAAATAAATATGTAGTTTGGTGAGATTGTGTATATAAATATGTAGTATGGTGAGATTTTGTAGATAAATATGTAGTTTGGTGAGATTGTGTATATAAATATGTAGTTTGGTGAGATTTTGTAGATAAATATGTAATTTAGTGAGACTTTAGATATGTGGGTTTTTACGATTGTATGTAAATATATGTTACATTCCTCATTATGTATTGATTTCTACAGAAAACACATCTCCATTCTTAAACGTACCGAACGTTATGAATCATACATAATAAGTGTCCCTATTACTTCAATTTGATAAATTTTATGATATTTATTTGATATCGTTTCGTTTTTTCAAGCAGAATAAAGTACTCATCCTCCACGAAACGAAATTTGAACCAGCGTAAAAATTCTTTTTAATTTTGAAATTAAGCACATTGAATGTTTTCACATAGCACGCACATTCAGTAAATGACATACTCTTCAGATACACATTTATACGTTAGATATGCCTCGCACCTACTACTTGTGGAAATTATATAATGTCTAACATACTTAATGAAAACATTTGTTGCATTTATTGCCTCGTGAACAGCCAGGATCATTCTAAGTGCGGTTTCTCCTTGTAAAAGCTGGTGACTACTACCTCACAGAACAGCAAACGGGAGGCCCGTCACGCGTCATCTAGAGCAAAATGGGGTAACGTCTATCGATTAAAGACACCCACAATACGATAGTCCAGTCCGTTTCTCAGCTTCATGTGAAACGCAAACATCCGCGGGTAGGTAGAACATGTGTAGGCCAAAGCAAAACACCGACTGAGTGATAGGGGGTTTCAGCAGGGCAAAGGGTACCAATCACATTACTCTAATACTGTTACAATGGTTGACGTCTGTTCTTATTTCGCTAATGTTGGAAGGATTTCAATTTATCAAAATTTAAAAATCAAAATCAATAATATAAACTCTCCAATAAGTAAGGTTTGACAGTATGTTCAGATCGTGAGCCAGTTCTTAACATTTTTTGAGAAAAAGTACTGATCAAACCCTATTTTATTTGATCTTTTCGGATGACCCCGAGGCAAATATGACATTATTTCTATATTTGAGGACTGTTAACAACTTGATTCCACAGCCAGGAGATTTGATAGAGCTAAATAATGTAACGTTTCAGATTTGAATATAGAATAATAAGTATTACCTATAGTACAAACAAATCAACAATACTCGTGACAATTACATTACGGCTATGGTAAAACAAAAACATAAGCTGTTACGTTACGTAACTGGGAATGACGTCACGCTCTATTTATAGAGGGTATACTATGATGTTGTAGATGTTCACGGGGATTCCCAAATAACGTATATGTCCATCACATGTTATATACTGCATAAGGCATTCCCGACCGGGATAACCGCGGAACATTAGACTTGCGAAATTAAAGAAATAAATAAAGTACCAGTCAAGCGTCTCGTCAGCGTCAATATAACTCTTGCTTTTTAGTTGACACCGAAAGGTTTCTGGGTGACGATTGTCAAGATGGAGGCCAGAGTATTGTTATGAAAGCGAGGTTCTTATCTTATCATCATTTAACCCTCTACGAGCTTTTTCATTTGTCAATTTTTATGTAATCACTCAGAACATGAAATTTAATCAAGTAACGTCAGGTTGAATTTAAACATATGTTATTGCATGTAAGTAGTAATGGGATTGGGCACTAGTTTAACAACTTATATAAAACCATTTCCAAACATATAAATATACACGCATTAAATTTACAAGGTGGCAGCAGGATATAATAACAAGTTGAGTGAGATCGAGAGATAAGGGAAAGAAAGAGAGAGGGGGTGGAGAGAGAATGGGGGGGGAGAGAGGGGGTGGAGAGAGAATGGGGGGAGAGAGAAGGGGGTGGAGAGAGAATGGGGGAGAGAGAGAATGGGGGAGAGAGAGAATGGGGGGAGAGAGGGGGTGGAGAGAGAATGGGGGGAGAGAGGGGGTGGAGAGAGAATGGGGGAGAGAGGGGGAGAGAGAGAGGAGGGAGGGAGAGGGGGGTGGGAGAGAGGGAGAGAGAGAGAGAGAGAGAGAGAGAGAGAGAGAGAGAGAGAGAGAGAGAGAGAGAGAGAGAGAGAGAGAGGGAGAGAGGAGAGAGAATGGGGAGAGAGAGGGGGTGGAGAGAGAATGGGGGGAGACAGAGAGGGGGAGGAGAGACAATGGAGAGAGAGAGAGGGGGGTGGAGAGAGAATGGGGGAGAGAGGGGGTGGAGAGAGAATGGGGGGAGAGAGGAGAGAGAGAGAATGGGGATGGAGAGAGAGAGAATGGGGGAGAGAGGAGGGTAGAGAGAGATGGGGGAGAGAAAGAGAGAGGGGGTGGAGAGAGAATGGGGGAGAGAGGTGGTGGAGAGAGAATGGGGGAGAGAGGGGTGGAGAGAGAGGGGGTGGAGAGAGAATGGGGGAGAGAGGGGGTGGAGAGAAAGAGAGACAGACAGACAGTCAGAGAGGGAGAGACAGACAGAGGGAGAGGGACTGACGGCGAGAGAGGGAGAGACAGAGAAAGAGGGAAAGAGATGGGGTGGGGAGTGGGGTGCTTTCTTTGTATATATGTACATCATGCATGTAGTGCATGTATAGTGAATCACTAGGAGTTACCTCCCTCCCTCCGTATCTATAACCCACTATAAGACCATTACTATTTAATAGACTACAAAGTCTACACATAATACCTTTCAAAAATTAGATAAAACTGTCCCGCTGATTAATAAGTGTTTTAATCTAGTTTAGATAACTCCATATTGGCCCTTCAGCTATTTTCATTATCAGAATATAAGGATTAGGTAAAATGTTTTGAATATAAAATAATGCTTTAACAGAAATACGCACGACATACTGGTCATTTGTTTAATGGGGTGACGCCCGCCATTTTGACGTCATATCTGACTTAATATTATTTTAACTATGTTGTATTTGTAATTGCTCGGTTACTTATCACAGATCATTGTAATAATGGTAGCAGAATTTTATGATTACGTGTACCTAACTATTTTATTTACCCGGTTAATTCAATATGATCTGTCTAGAATCTTGAAAACCGCCACCTTCTCGTGCGCTGCCGTCACCTGTGACGTCATTCCGGATAATTCACGTGACGTTGGATAGAAAACGGCCACTGTACTTCAAGACATGTGCAATATGTATTTGAAAATTTATTTTATTATATAATTATCGACAGAACTGATCAGTTATTTTTAAATACATAATGTCGGAGTTCTGACATCTGAACATTATCAGCTTGATCAGTGCTTCCTGTTGGTTATTTATTATCATTATGTGTTATTTATCTCAACAAGTCTTAATTGATGTATTAAAAATCAACATTAAAATCGATCTATTCAATAAATGAATTTATTTACAAAGAAATAAGTTCATAAGTCAGCTTTGATAGTAAACCATCCTGCAGTCTACCCGTCGGATAAATAAACAAACAAAAATAACTGTTAAAACGAGACAACAAAGTGCACTTAAAAATAACTTCGGCAAATCCATTGGACATATTTTACGGTTGCTAATGAATTCATTGTGAAATTATCTCCCTGGAGATCTGTGGTTATGATTATGCTTGTACATGCAAAACATGTTGATGATAGTACACCAAAATGTTTAAACTGAATACCACAGTGAAAATGAAATTTAACTGAAAATATCTCAATTGTAACATTGGCTATTTTAGGCAGATTTTGCATTCAGTAAGAAGTCGAGCAATGCACAATTAAGTTATATATATATATATATATATATATATATATATATATATATATAATTTCAGGTAAAAACCTCACTTCCTCGAACCCGAATTACTCGGATATAGTCACAAGGAATTCGACTTTGCGATGTTTTACTGTATTCCAGATCAACTCTCGTTCGTTTTGCCGATAGTGACGTCACTTCAACATTTTCAGCCGGGGTCACGTTGTATTAGTTGGTAAATCACTGAATAACATACGGGAGGCCCGATGAAAAACCTTCCAGAGAAATCAGTGTCTGGACTAATGACATCACCACGTCAGCACAGACAATTCCTTTTTCCAGCTACCCGAGAAACATAAATCGACAGTGAGCGTAAAACCACGTACCTCGGTTCTTAACGTAGGCAACGCTCTAACCGGCTGAGCCTATCACACTGTCGCGTTCAGTAGAGGACTCATTAAACAATAGAACGTCATCGAATGGACCGAGAACAGACAGTTCAGATAATAAGTCCATTTACGGTGATAATATCAAATTCAACAAACTTTTCTTGAAGTGATTATTTTGCTGAACGCAGAATTTCTTTGTATGTATCACAGTACTGGTTTTGATGTGTAAGGATGTTAACATCATTTCCGGAAAAATCTGTACCGGACCTGCCGCCATCTTCCCAGAAAGAGATTCCGACCATTACTAATTCCCTTGGATATTCATCCGCCATTTTGTTTCTTTGGTTTAGAATCCACCAATGAGATTCCATGAGGCCCGTAGGGTACAAAAACCGAACCCGGGTCCTTGTCAAGGCGGGAGACTTCTTCTTTAAAAAAGTCACTATCAATTGTGGCGAGTTGTCTCCCGTAGACCGCGGTCCGATAGAGGAAATATTCCGTTATATACATCATACGTGGTGATGTGTAGTGAAACGTGATCGGCAGTTGGCTGCAACAATTCTTTCCCTGATAACGAGATGAAATATGTAATTATATAACGAAATTTTGTAAGAGCATTTGTGATTACGTGCAGATATAACTATAGGTTCATTTGTATATATTGTTTTCATTCGTCATGATAAATGACTTGATCTTACCTAGGTAAATTCCACCTTTTTATCATTTTTTCTCTGATTAGAATTTTCCAAAGATTTTTTTAAGTGGAACGTGACTGTTTTTTAATTAACAGAAGCGGCAAATATATGTTAGATATTCCCAGACACACAGTTCACCATATTTAACGAAACAGACCGAGGGATTCCCACTACTATATGTCTTCCTCTTTTAAATGCACAAACTCATTCACCGACACGTATATTCGTTGAAACGAAACCATTTTATATCAACTACATTTTAAATTAATTTTTGATAACGGCATTGATCACTTCAAGGTCTCTGGAGACGTTTCTAGTTCTCGCGAGATCTTGTCTCGATACTGAATATCGATATCAGTATAGAAAATAAAAATCGAAACGTACTGTGACACGACTTTTCAGACCAAACTTAACTGTATCCGTTTTCAGAACCGTTAAAAAAATGAAAATAAGCTGTACCAATTTCATATTTCAACGTTTGATGAGAAAGTCAGACTTTATATATACTTGGTTTAAATTGAATGATATATTTTGTTTCGATAATTTTTGCTAAGATTTCGCCAATGTTTCAATCAGGAAAGAATTTCAAAAGATGAACTATTTGATTGTTATTTTCCATCTATAAAAATAAACATCTGTTAGTGATTCAAGTATACATTTCATGTGTAAACGAAATTAATTATTTTGAAAAATCACAGATAACATATCACAAGAAGCATTTTGTTGTGATGATAATTTTCAGCACTTTTTGTTTAGTTCTGATTTTGAAACGATGTTGTTATTGGAATCGTGAAAACTCTTTGTTTCCATTCTCCGACGGAAAGGAACGACAACTCTGCAGAGAAGGAAAACATTTGCCGATAAAAAACGTACAATTGTAGAATAGCCCTACATATTGCAGTATAGTTATCAAACAAGTGGAAAAAATGACATTCGAAAATTTTAATATGACTTTTTATAATCAAGACTTAAAAGATGATATTTTCGATAAAAACAAAAAACAAAACAAAAAAAACTTACCGCCCGTGCCGGCTTATGTGGATACTGCAACAGATACACAGGGACTGGTCCTATAATATAATTAAGTATACTAAAGGCATGAAATGTCTCCCGACCGAATTTATCCGTGGTTTTATATGGCTGAACGCCCACAGTTTCCAAACATCTCCCAACATCCACATCTTCATCATTACCATCACGGGGACAAAGATCTTTCTGTAGGCCGTCTTCCACGATCATGCGCAGTGCCGACTGGCTCATGACGTAACCAGCACCGCCACTCATATAACCCTGTTTTAAATGTACTTTAAAATGATGGCCAAGATAAATAGGTTTTTGGTGGTCGCATTTTGACAACAAAAGTTTGAGATTTTCCATCACAACAAACGTGTCATCATCAGCCTTCATAAACCACTGGTATTCGTCTAGATGATAACGATAGATGTAATGAATCATCGACATCGTCTTTCCTGTTAAATGACTTCTGGAGTCCTCGATGTTAAACGAAATCGTCATGGACAATTTTGACGGTGATGACGTCACGAATAGAATTTTATCACAACGTTTGCCCCACGTATCGTTCACAGCCTTCGCTTTTGTCAATAAATTTGACGTCGTTGTAGCGATGAAACAGAAGACTTTGACCTTTTTCGAAAGGTCATCTGCCAAGGATGTGTTGACTAGAACTGTAAAAATATCAAAAATATCAATAAAAATCAGATTGCTTTCATTAATATGGTTCACAAACACAAACTAAACAGCACAAAAATTCAACATACTTATTTTACATACATAGTTTATTACCAAATTTAGCTTAAAGTTCCACTGAATGATATCAAAATTTCCCAAACAGCTCCATAGAGTTATGTGTGAGGTTGGAACATCGATTTTTTAATAATTTACTTAAAACTCTAAAAAATACAGTGTTGACTTTGTATGATTTAGACGTAGATTTTAATATAGAAACTATCGTATGGGGCGACAGTGATGTTTACTCATATGAAACTAATTGTTATATTGTTAAATCCATTCAAAAGTTTATAAAACAAGGTGTTTTAACACTACCTAATTCTGAACTGTTTGTAGTCGGCATTGGATTGATATAGAATTGATACAAAATCTAAACTATCTCTTTTTCTCTTCTTTTCTTTCTATCCTATCATCTCATCTTTTCCTCCTTTTCACAAAATGATTTAAACTGACAATTGTACGTCTACGAATTACTTATCTTCATATTAATAGTATGAATATGTGTCACGTGCAGTATATTAATTATTTGTAATTTCATTTATGAAGAAGAGTTCATAAGTCCTAGAACTTGTCTCTGATCCATATAACTTTTAAGACACTTTTTTTACACGCGTTTACTGCCATAAACGTATTTTATTGTAAGAAAATGACGTCAGACAGCGAAGTGAAGTCGTTTACAAATACCTAGCGACACCTTGTGGTATTTGATACGTGTGTGTTGAAACAGGATTTATTGTTCTGTACATAGTGGGTACGTTCTCAACGAGGTTAACAAAAATTAACGAACTTTATAATCACTATTTGCTTTGTTATAAATCTATTAATTTAAACAATGCGATCACAAGGACTGTTACCGATCTAAATACAATGACGGCATTCATGTTGTTTTAAAAAACCAGAAATATTAAACCGTTTAAATTCCATTGAAAGTCTACAACAGAGAGACACGCTATCCTTTTTCTGCCAATATCCAATCATTTTAATCTATCGGGAGGGTACGGGAACAAATAGAAGATCAATTAAATACACGTCCATACGTAAAACACAGTGTGACTGAACATTTTAGATAAGTAGAACGCAATGTGTGTACAGTAAAGAGTCAGTTCTTCGCCGACTGGATTAGGAAATGACAGTCACCAAATCCACAGAATTACTCGTCGGTGCATACACGTACTAAGACCGACTTTGATAACTACATCCTGTTAACAAAGGACAGCAACAACCTAAATTTAATCTAATGAAGAGATTAGATTTGAAGATTTTCATTTACATTCTCTTACGTAGCGACTATTGATAACTAAACGTGTTTATTGAGCTCCTTATTTCTGTTCAGTGCTACCTAACGATTCATCTGTTTGTATTTTTTGTTAATCGATGTCTCATTAGATTTGTTTAAAATCTGGGTAAGCATCACGAGTGTTGATTCACGAGATTTATATTGTCAAATTTTAAACCACTTTAACAAAAGGTGCGTCGTTTGAAAATAATTAAAGGGCCACAACTCTGTATAATATTTGCCATATGTGCTTTAATGTGGAAATGTTAGATTTGCTGATAAGAGATAACAGGATTAAATTTTATACAAAGTGATACACGGACAGACGAACAGACCGAAACGGGAAGGGACGCACGTGTTGAAGAAAGGGTAAACACATTGTACAGTCCCACCCAGTGGTATTATTTATGAGCTAATTAAAAAAATAGTTATCACTAGATACCGAAACTCTCCATTCAAATACTTCTTGTCTTTCAATATTTATCGGAAAGTTGAAAAATTTGTGGCATTTAATAGATAAACGTTCATGCGCATTCCTGCTTTAGATAATGACGCTGCCTACTTGTGTCGTCGTCTTCGATATCCTCGGGCCGATAGCTTTGAATAGACGATATGTCACTTGAAACGTTCTCGTAGTCGAACCACATCCCTGAAAATACACAAGTTGGAGAAACAAGTTATTACACAGTCAAAGGAGTGGTTGATCAGATGATTACAGCTGTCATTCATTCGAGGATATTTCTTCTGTCTGTCCTTCGATAACAGCAATACATTTGTATTTTCTCTGCAGTAGCAATGTATCAACTATTTAATGATCAATGGGATCTTCAATCAAAGAGGAGGATCATGACGTCATTACAATTATGACGTCATAATTATTAAGGATGATGAAGAATCTATTCCATTCTATTGAAAATATACTACAGGTATACTTGTATTCCAGTTACTGGTAACAATGTCATATATAACGATTTTTACAAAATGGGACTATTTTCCTGGAAGGTATCATGTTTAATTGTCCACCCAGGAGCATAAAGAATTGTGCTGGACAGCTTTACAAATAGTCCATTAATTATGTCGGTATTTTGATAGTTTCTGTTTTCTCCTTTATTCGAAAGCAATATATCCATCAGTTCAACGTTTAACTCGAAGCCTGGTTCAAATAGTATCCCTGCTATACGGGAAAACGCTGTACTCAGAACATTTGATATAATCTGAGGTACAGTGAAACAGATTTTTTTTATTCATTCACAGCAGAAAGTATATCAAATCGATATTGATTGTTAGATAGTTTACCGTGTGCTATTCAAATATTTTCAAAGCGATATCAATACACATTGTTAAGCATAGCAACACATTAATGCAGTCATGTCGCCCTCCTCATCAATACATAATATACATTTAAAAATTTAACTGATTTACAGTTACATTCATGGGGATATTAATGCTAACAGGATGAAGGCGACTTCAGCCAAAGGTGTGTTAATGTTTAATTTGCCTTTATCCAGTTGGAAATCATAGAGCCTATGAGGGGGTGGGGGTGGGTGGGGTGTGAGGGGTAGGGGATAGCGGGCAGGGGTAGGGGTAGGGTGTAGGGTGTAGGGGTAGGGTGTAGGGACAGGGTTGGGAGAGGGGTTAGGAGAGGGTGTTGGGGTGGGTGGGGTGTGAGGGGTAGGGTGTAGGGGTAGGGTTGAGAGAGGGGCTAGTAGAGAGGGTGGGGGTTGGTTGGGAATAGGGGTAGGGAGTGAGGAGTAGTGGTGGGTAGGGGATAGTGGTAGTATGAGAGGGATAGGGGTGGGGTATGGGGCCTGGGGTCCGGGAAAAAAACAATAATTTCTTGTCCAGGTCACCTTTTTTAAATCAACGCTCAGTACATTTTAACACAGCCAGAGTGTTGCATGCTTCATTACTAGTTCGTTCCGCCAAATGTCAGTTTACAGTCACTGGTCCCTGAACATTTCCCTTTTAGGACTGGTGTCATAGCACACATACATTCATTTAGGCGTCATAAAACAGAGAGACTTTAAAAATGTAGAACTTTTTCAAGAGTTAGTCAACAACAACAGCAACAACAACAAGTCTTTGTTGTTAAATTATTTCACAAATTTAATTTCCTGTTGGCGCGTGAAATGGAGTATTCCTGTAATGAAAGAGTACTTCCATAAAGTTGAGGGGAAGGCAGAAATCGAACACCGCCCTGCCAACAGCCATAGGAACACTACCTTTCGTGTGATTTTGACGTCAGTGACCATATCTAACAGCCACAAGGTCGTCTATTGACCATGTCAATATCTTATTGACAATGAGATCAATAATGAAAGACCATGTGTGTGAATGGAGAAATCGCTTTTCATTGTGAAATATCTGGCAAGGAATTCATCCCGAAATTGATTTAGGAAGATTAACTTCGAAATGCATATAAACACATTGTATGTACAGATAACTTGTGAAGTAGTGGTGCTGGCACGTGTCGTGATCATACGAAAATGTATCTACGAAAAACCGCGTGGGTCGCTTCGATCAAACATTTCGTAAATGATATGTATTATTCACCTTACAGTGTGAAATATAATTGCAATGATACTAAGTATAAAATGTAACAATTTTAATTTAATCGTCCGATAATTAACATAGCGAAATTCATTTTATTTTTCTGCAAAATTATATGTTGAAATACACAGGCGCAATTTACGGAAGGAATATCCGGTATCTTTCATCTCTATACAGCTGAAATAGAATGAAACCAAATCGCACTCAGACAACAAGAATGGGCGTTCCTGGGACAAGATAAACAAATGCGTCCCTTTAAATTTTATCTTCTAGTGAAACTAGTGTCGATATCAAACAGTCCTCTCGGTAATTACAACGTCCATGTATCGCTGTGCTTTCTACAGATAATAGAGTACAGATTTGAAAGAGCATTTTCTTGATTTGATTTAAACATATTTTTTTGTCGACAAATAGACAAATGGATAAGAGACAAGTTCTTGCAACTTATGAACTCTTCTCCACAAATACAGCACAGATAATATATTACAACACGTGACATATGTTCATACAATAAACATAAAAATACAGAATTATAGACTTAATGTTTAAATCAGTTTGTCAGCGGATAATACTGGAAAATAAGAGAGAGAGAGAGAGAGAGAGAGAGAGAGAGAGAGAGAGGAGGGGGGGGGAGGTGGGTTCATGGTTGACTGCATTTGGAAAGATTTAGGTAGCATCAAATCGTTTGGACTGTTGAATATATTTTTGAAGTGATTTTATTATTTCGCAATAAGTTTGGTATGAGTAAGAGTTAATATCACCCCATAATATGGTTTCTACGTTAAAAATCACGTTTAGGTCATATAGAGTATCAAACAATATTCGTCTACAATTAGAAAATAACGCGCACGAAAGAAAATAGTGACTTGCGTCTTCAACGACGTCTCCACAAGAGCAATTTGGAGATTGACAAATTCCCACCCTAAATAAATCTGAGCGCAGTCCACTACAGTTGTTCCTTATTCGACAATGTATAACAGAGGAAACGGTTGCCAGAGTGTAAATAATCTGGAACTGAAATGTTTACAGGAGAAAGCTTAGATCTGAAGGTATTTAAGGACGGGACGCTTTTACAGAATTATCTACGTTATTCCTCAAATTTATAGACGACGGCACAAAGGATTTTTTCATAATATTTAGACGACTGTGGGGTATTTGGTAATTCTCAGGGTTTCTTAATTCAATGTTTAAGTCACGTCTAATGGGCGGAAGTAGATTTACCAAGTAAGAAGGGGCTATCTTATTGTGTATTTTGTAGAACGTAGTCAATTATTTATTTTTGATTTAATTGATCTGTTACTGTGAAAAGACGAGACGGTGTAATGACAATATGTACAGACAAATTTCTCAAAACAGGAGACGTACCCCGAGCAAAGAAATATCTACCTTAGTACGATATCCTTTTGTTAAATTCTATTTTTCTTTTTTTGGTTTATAGTCTATTTTTTGACAAGTTCCTTCCTGCCAGACAGGCCTGTCGTGTTTACCTTGCGTCAATTTACTGATAACTAAAAATCCTCAGGCGGGTGTTTTTAACACTACACACGCACAGTAAACAGTTGGACTCTTCTGGTCTCCAGGGTTGGTAGAGCGATAACGTCGATAAAGGCCGTGAATGACCGATGGGCATCACTATTCAAATTCAGCCTGACAGGCCAATCTGACATGACACATTTACAATGCACTAAATTTTCATATACAAATGAAAACGAAATTTAACAATGACTGTGTGTAGGGTATCTAGTTAGTGGTTCTCGAGTGAGTTGTTGATAGAACACTATTTCAAGCGGTGTGACACTGTGAATTTCATATGCGTTAAGTTAAAATTCATTTTTTTCTCACAGTTGGATAACATATCCCGGGAAAACGATTTTTTGTGGAACAAATCCACAACATGTATATCATATTGTGATACTTAACTTCAAATAATAAGTTTTTTCTACAAGTTTTCAAAATCTGATTAAACACATTTTGAAAACTTGTAGAAATGTCTGGTATTTCTTGTAGTATACCTGACATGATTTGGAAGTAAAATATGAGAGACAAATTAAGAAACAGATTTCATCTCGAAATAAGAAACGCTTCCGACAAAGTTTAGACAGTTCTATAGATTTGCTTCAGGATTGTAAACAAGTCTTGTCTTGAATGATAAAAATATTATTTGAAAAATATAACAGAATCAGTCATTTTTATCAACACATTCATTAGGAACTAAGACACGAACCCGGTCTGAATAGTCTTACGCTCAACGTATCAGTATTTTTCAGGATGACCCTTCTTGGACCGGAAGTGACGTCATTGGCATGATATTTCAATAAAATAAGCCGGAAGTGGCATCGGGCTAATATAGCTGCGACATGTTATTTGTTTCCATGGTAACGGAAAAGGAATTGAAATGGAGAACTCCCCCATAGCAAAAGATAGTTTCATAAGTGTAAAAATCAATTATCTTGAACGGTTTCAGTGCACTTGGCCAGAAATCTGACATTTGTGATGAAGGTTATCTGTTTCCATGGAAACAAAAATCAAAATAACTATGGTACAAACTTAATATACACAAGGAGTTTTGTGGAGGTGAGTGGAATGGTTTTAAAGTTATTGCTCGGAAAGGAAAGTCAACGCTAATTTTGTTTTTTAAACTATGTTTCCGTGGTAACAGCAACAAAGATGAAAAATGAAATGCCATCAATAGCAAAAGACACAACGAGCACACTAAGTTAATAAACACAGCAAGTTTTGTTGAATTAAGTGGAACGGTTTTAAAGTTGTAGCCTGAAAAAGCCCTCGGACGGACGGAGGCTCGCAAGGATGGACGGACGTAATAGCGGACATAAGACCTGTTAAATAAGTGAACAAATAGAGCCGTCAGCTTCACATTTGTATTAGAATGATATTTACTGTTATCATTGATTTTACAAAAAAGAAAGAATTTGTTTATTCAATAAAAATGTATGAATGGCAACATATCTAGACAAAAAAATGATAAAAAAATCTAAATAAATATACAAGAACACCCACATCTTGCAGTTTGATCGTAGTTAGGAGACGGGACAGGTTTTACGCCAAATCGGGACCTTTCGGCTGTTTCCGTGTAAAGACGATATAGTCTCGTTCAAAGAATGTGACGATAGTTACAGGAGCTTAAACCGGAAATCAGGTTCATCGGAGAACAAACGTCAAATCTTGAATGGATAAAATTGTAAATATTAAACTAAATATTTGTTATATGCGTTTCAAAACATTAAAGTATATGTTATGTGAAAGATTAAAAAGATATTTTTTTCGGTCAAAATATTTTTTATTCATTCAACGAGACGACAGTTTTCAATGCGTGCTGCGGTAAGTATATTGTGGGTAATAAAGTTCCAGCCACACTTGCGTTTAAAGTTGATCGTATAGACAGCTTAAGCTTGTTGATTTTGAATTATCCCACACAATATCATAAAGCGCACGCTGTGCTCGCTACGAATAGCGCCTTTATTTGGATCAAGTCAGCATAATTCTCAAATCGGACCCAAAATTGTTGAAACGACGAAACCAATCGACCAAACGAATTGCGTCCATACATTTTTCACGTTATCGATTTTTAAATCTCGATCTGTAACACACAAAAGTCCATTGAAATACATATTGATAAACGTTAATTACAGAGAGCATTCATGGCTACGTTTTAGTCTCGCTCTGACAGGCATTCAAGCAGGGAAAACACATTGAAATATACTCTTTAAGAGTGATTGGTGTCACTTTAGTACGGTTGGGCCGAGTAAGCCTACAAGATGAATGCAAGTTACAGATCGGGGTCGAACCCCGGTCGTCCGCTATCATTGTTATCATATTCAACATGAGCTAGAATTAACAGAGGTTACAAAACGAGTGGGTTTCATATAAGGTAAATGCTACAACCACAAGTTTATGTAACCTGTTTCTACCACAACAAAAGAGTTATTCCGAAGTTGAATTAACGTGTTCTGTACCTACGTGTTACGTCATCAGCTGAAGTGTACTGAAATTACCTTTATTCCAATGTCGCTCATTCATACTCAGGACTGGCAATTTCAGAAACACTTGGGATAAATTTTAAGTCATTACAAATTATGACTAGACATAAACAGGTTTCCTATATTCAAAGCTGAAAACGAAAGAAACCTAACTGAAAATCAAATTCTTAGTAAAACGAATGTATATTACTTATTGGTCGTTTTAATTTCCGCGAGTGTGTGTAGCGCATATACGGTCAAAGTTCATCATTTCAATCACCCAATCAAAACATGCTAAAATGCAATATCATATATAGTACACTTTAACATTGCTGTTTGTACACCAGTTGGGACGATTAACTGACGCCTTCTGAGTTAAATAACATCCACTTCCTGTGGTTAAAATACATTTAATTAACGATTAATCGATTTCTCCTCAATACAATCACTGTGTAGTATAAGCTTAACATATAATATCCCCCCACCAAGTTCACGTGTCTTCATTTAGCATGGAATATTTCTGTTCCAACTGGATCGTCTGACCCGCGATAAGCGAAAGCAGACACGTTATCGTAGTGATGACACGTGACATTTGTTAGGGTAGAGGGGGTTGGAACGGTGAGACAAGTTTTATTGTCACAGCTTGTGTCATATTTTTTATCTTATCTCTCTAAGCCACGTTTTCGAGGACTGTGGTATTACCAACAAGTAAATAAGTCAGTCGTGCGATATGGAATCGTATCAGTATTTCATAACAACTAGATATTAATAGGAATTTAAATATCAATATTCGTCTTAATACCTATAGTACCTATAGGATATAGATATAATATATAAGTATACTCTTAAGTATCGCAAGTCAATATTCTGATAATCCCATCAACTTATTTTTCAAAATGATATTCCATTTATTTTAAATATATCCTCATTCAGTTCAGAAAAATGATGATAATTTCTTAAAATTTTCCAGTTTAAAGGGCTACTTAGTAGGAAATTTAAGTCAGTTTTACTATTATTTAGATGTGCACGCGTGTTTTACTATTATACAGATGTACACGTGTATTTTACCATTATACAGATGTACACGTGTGTTTTACTATTATACAGATGTACACGTGTGTTTTACTATTATACAGATGTACACGTGTATTTTACTATTATACAGATGTACACGTGTGTGTGTCTATTATACAGATGTACACGTGTGTTTTACTATTATACAGATGTACACGTGTGTTTTACTATTATACAGATGTACACGTGTGTGTGTCTATTATACAGATGTACACGTGTGTTTTACTATTATACAGATGTATACGTGTGTTTTACTATTATACAGATGTACACGTGTGTGTGTCTATTATATAGATGTACACGTGTGTGTGTATTATACAGATGTACACGTGTATTTTACTATTATACAGATGTACACGTGTTTTACTATTATACAGATGTACACGTGTGAGTGTCTATTATACAGATGTACACGTGTGTGTGTCTATTATACAGATGTACACGTGTGTTTTACTATTATACAGATGTACACGTGTATTTTACTATTATACAGATGTACACGTGTGTTTTACTATTATACAGATGTACACGTGTGTGTTTTACTATTATACAGACATGTGTGTTTTACAAGTCTATTTTACTATTATACAGATGTACACGTGTGTGTTTTACTATTATACAGATGTACATGTATATCTTACTATTATACAGATGTACAAGTCTATTTTACTTTTATACAGAAGTACAAGTGTGTTTTACTATTATACAGATGTACAAGTATGTTTTACTATTATACAGATGTACACGTGTGTTTTACTATTATACAGATGTACACGTGTGTTTTACTATTATACAGATGTACACGTGTGTTTTACTATTATACAGATGTACAAGTATGTTTTACTATTATACAGATGTACACGTGTGTTTTACTATTATACAGATGTACACGTGTGTTTTACTATTATACAGATGTACTCGTGTATTTTACTTTTATACAGATGTACACATGTATTTTACTATTATACAGATGTACACGTGTATTTTACTATTATACAGATGTACACGTGTATTTTACTATTATACAGATGTACAGGTGTATTTTACTATTATACAGATGTACACGTGTGTGTTTTACTATTATACAGATGTACACGTGTATTTTACTATTATACAGATGTACAAGTGTATTTTACTATTATACAGATGTACACGTGTATTTTACTATTATACATATGTACAAGTATGTTTTACTATTATACAGATGTACACGTGTATTTTACTATTATACAGATGTACACGTGTATTTTACTATTATACAGATGTTTACGTGTGTTTTACTATTATACAGATGTACACGTGTGTGTTTTACTATTATACAGATGTACACGTGTGTTTTACTATTATACAGATGTTTACGTGTGTTTTACTATTATACAGATGTACACGTGTGTGTTTTACTATTATACAGATGTACACGTGTGTGTTTTACTATTATACAGATGTACACGTGTATTTTACTATTATACAGATGTACACGTGTATTTTACTATTATACAGATGTACACGTGTGTGTTTTACTATTATACAGATGTACATGTATATTATACTATTATACAGATGTACTCGTGTATTTTACTTTTATACAGATGTACACGTGTGTGTTTTACTACTATACAGATGTACAAGTCTATTTTACTATTATACAGATGTACACGTGTGTTTTACTTTTATACAGAAGTACAAGTGTGTTTTACTACACACACACACACACACACACACATTAAGTTAAAAAGCACACACACACAAACACACACACACACACACACACACACACACACACACACACACACACACACACACACACACACACACACACACAAACACACACACACACACACACACACACACACACATATATATATTTCTAAAATAGGGTAATCAAAAGTATGGAAGCCATTCTATAGTAAGACTATGTACTGAGTCCTTACATAGATAGAGCGCGTGATACATGCCGTCCCTGTTTTAAAGATAAATACATTTTTTATTTGTTATCTACTTCTAAAGTATTTCATTTATGCTAATCTTGAGTTATTCGAACCGACAGGGCAAATATGTACAGCGCCAAGACATTATGTAGTTTGATAAACTTAGCAAATATATACAGCGCCAAGACATTATGTAGCTTCATAAACTTAGCAAATATATATGTGTGTACGTTATAATCAATAGATAGTGATAAGATGCCAAGTAAAAGCGGGTGATGTGAGAGAATGTTTAAATCCTGAAAATACTATTTTTAAGTATCATTTTTAAGTTGAAAATTTCAATTAATAACCCCGATAAAAAGTACACATATGTAATTATGATATCTAATATGATGTTTTTGAAGTTACTGATTTGAGAGAATTTCATTGAAGAGAAATTCGTTTTGAACTGAAATGGAATGTCAGTTGCCAACCGTGATTTCAGGAAAAGATCCGAGGTGTGTTTTGCCGCTCTCTATCCGTGGCGAATGACATGCGACGGGTCTCCTGCATGTTGTTCAGCTGGATAGTCACCAGCTATGTCTACTAAAACGAATCCAGTATCAAAATGACGAGACAACATTACAACCGACAAACATTTATCTGGTCATTAGACAGTCAACCCTATGTTAGACGTTCAGTCATAATACGGTAATGCAGTTTAATTCCTTTATCTAACTAGAAATCATTCTTGGATCAATGTTATTATGTAAGTTGGTACGTATACGTGTATACACTATGTAGATATACTATTGATAAAATTCTATGTTAGTTTATATAATAGACTATGACGTACCATTTTGATATTTTGTGTTAACAAACCCATTTAAGATTTTTATCATTTGTCTTTTACATTTTAGTTTGTTTAATGTTATTCCCTTTTGGATTGCTGTGTTTTACCGGTTGATGGCCCTAATGATCTGTTATGTATTGACGGGCCCTTAATACTGTAATAATGATAATACTGTTCACTCAATAAGTACACCACCCAAACCTGGCGCGCACTTAAATGGCCTTGGCCGTTTAAAGGACACAAATCTCATACCAGTGTTACTACATGTGTGTGTTCAGGTCGATAATGGGCGGATTTCATTTCAGTATTGTCGGAAATCTTGTTAAGTCTTTAATGTTTATGTTACATACTCTTCATTGGATATAGGCGAACGTATTGAAAATAAAATGTTGACCAAATATGCTTTTTTTTAAATTATCTTCCTGGATGTGTTTGGGTATAAATCTGTTTGGTTTTTAGTTTGTTTTAATTTTTCTTTTGTTAATCGTTTGTTAATTCTTCAGTACAATACAATACAAACTTTTATAACGATGAATACGATCCCCTGACAGACTCCCTCACAATGACAGAATACGTAATTTTACATACATATAGTATGATTTTGATGTAAATATAAAAGCACGTGATTATCATTCGTAAAAGTGTTGAAAGGTTTACTTGTAAAAAACATATTAGTTTAAGTAAATATACACAACATAACGTACAATTCTAAATATTCTGTTTTCATTTTTTTCATTTCTAGACACCAAACTTGACTCAGCTACTGTTACACTGTTACAGAGTATATCTATCACCTTTAACCTCCGCCGTTACCTAGAATTTATCAGCAAATTTTTCCGTTTTAATCCCGGTATTGATAACATCGTAACCTCACTAGATAGTCACAAGTTTTTGTGTCAACTATACAAACAGGTGCCTACCAGGGCATGTGTCGAGGATTAACCCATTTCATTTTGTGTCCAGTCTACTCAAAGCTCCGAATTGAATTATTTGATCACCCCTTATTGTACACAAAAGTTTGCCCAAATAGTTTTTCTAAAAAGGCTAAAGTATCCCATTGAGATAAGCTTTGGTTTAATGATATTTGTAAAAGAAGATATGTTTAATATAAGAATGCTCTATATACTTTGAATACATGTAAATCAGCTGGATATAGAGAATGTCTTGTGAGGAAGAAGTCAGAGTACAAGAAGCTTAAATATTTATTGAAAAAAAGATTATAAATGTAATCAAGAAAACGTGATGAATTATTTACGCAAACATAATCCTAAAGAATTTTACAAAAACCTTTAATAAAAAAAAACTTAATCTGATCTTGGTATTGACGACTTCTACTGACATATCTCATCGCTTAGTAGGGCCTCGCCTACTGCAGATAAAAATATTGGTGATTTTTTAAAATAAATACGATAAAATCATTGACCAAGCTCAAATTGATAAACTTGATGTAGACATAACAGAAGGTGAAAAACTATCAGCTGTTAACAGACTTGAACCTAATAAAGCAGCTAGTAATGAGGGCGTGCCAAATGAATATTGCATTAACTGTCATAATATCATTGTCCCCTGTTTATTCAAATTATTTAATGGTGTATTCAAATCGGGTTTTTTTCCCCCGAGAGGTTGGTCTATTGGAAATATAGTTCATGTGTTCAAAAAAGGTGAAGTTAATAAAACGGACAATTACAGAGGTATAACGTTAGTTAGTTGTATCGGGAAATTATTCACCTCTATATTTAATGAAAGACTGTTGAAATTTGATAACAATTATAATAAAATAACAGTTGCTCAGTTTGAATTCAGAAAGAATTTGTCTACTATTGACACAATATTTGCGCTTCAGTCACTTATTAATCATACATTGAAAAACAGAAAAAGACTTTATTGCTGTTTCGTTGATTACAAAAAAGCCTTTGACTTCGTCAATAGGCAATACTAGTGGTACAGATTGATTAAGGATGGAATTGGCGGTAAATTACTTAGAATTATACGGTCATTAAATAAATATGTTAAATGTTGTGTTAAATATAACGGTACTTTGTCCTAATATTTCGATTGTGAAAACGGTTTATTCCAAGGGGAAATCTTGTCTCCCATTCTTTTCTCATTATATGTAATATAATTATGTGAAATGCAATTTTTAATTGACAACTGTACATCAATAGAAATTCAAGAAATCAATTTGTTTTTATTAATGTATGCCGACGATATGGTGCTGATTTCGGAACGGCTGAGGGGTTACAAAATATGTTAAATTCACTAGCAATTTATACAGTCAAGTGGGGTCTAACAGTAAATACTGACAAAACTAAAATAGGTGAAGATCACGACTTGTGTAATTAGTGCATGTATACTCTCCTGTGTTCGTCATTGTATAACAGTAAGGACATCCTAAAAACATTTCATGATCAATTCCTTTTAAAGAATGTTAAATTTAGATTGTATGAAGCGTTGGTTTGGTCACAACAAGTACATCAACACCATTATGCTGGTAGCCCTTATTTTCATAAGTATAATGTCATGTATGGTAAGAATGACGTCATATATATTGTTATTTTATGTAATATTGGTATGAGATTGACGTCATGTAATATTTTTCTCTGTGTATCGTGTCGCTGCTTTGTGTATTTTAATGTAATATGAATGCAATATTTGCGTCTGACAAGTCAAAAGACTTCAGGAATTAAATACTTGACTTGAAAAAAAAAACTTTTTACTGTCGTCCATATGTATTCAAATCAACTTAATTATTCTCATGTAAAACTATTCAAAACTTTAGACACTTTTGTATGTATTTAAAATTTCCTAACATAAAGCCGATCTTAAATGCCTGATCAGTTGCTGATAGGTTTCACTAACAATCGTCCTATATTTTCTTTAACAAGTTCTTTAACAAGTTGATAATAGTATTATGGTCTCCGCCATTTTGTGGTGATTTAATGGAACATTTACCTATGTATATATTGCATGATAAAAAATATCAGTATTTGGAAATAAAGAAATTTAAACTGAATCACGAAAAGGACATAATGGTAGAATTTTTACCAAGCAAGAATAGACATACATACTGGAGTTTTCGGGGATACATTATCCAGAGTTTTGATCATTAATAATAACGGTTACATGTACTTAAGGGTTTCCCATCCATCGTCCAATTATTTTGGAGAGAGGTGTGGAGGTCCGGGACAATACCTAGAATTACATTCCTGATAAAAAAAATACCAGGTGGTCTGTGGCGTAAATGGAGATGATACGATTTCAGAATCTCCAATCCTCCTTCCCGGAACTTCCCTGCCCAATGTTGTACCTACAGCTACATGTGTAAGGAAGTGTGTCCCTCTCCCTACATCCAGAAATCAGGGTCCCTCGGTCTAGCTACCGCTTATCAATTACTTTCACACGTGAGTACTTGACAACGGTCGGCATGTCCGAAGACGATTCGGACAAACACTCGCTACACATGTGTTGCAATGACAGCAAGATGTGTCTGTATTTATGCTGTGGTAGATAAAGATTGATTCATACAAAGTATCAATTTTCATTAAACCTAAAACAGCTATATTTAATAATGTATTATATACGTGGTCAACAGACAGGTCAATAGGCCAGTAAAACACAGGTAGCAAACCACCGGTGACAAACGCAAATATTGCTCACGTTTGTAATCCGATTGTTTAAACTTGCCGTCACCTACCACACATAATTAGCTGTATAACTCACCTTTATTTTTGATGTACAGAAGGTGAACGTAGAGATACAATCCCAGTATAAATAAAGCCCACAAATACGTCCGTCTTAGCTTGATGGTTCTCATTCTGACCCGTGTCCGGCACTGCTGACCATGAACACCTGTCACACACGAGCGTCCAACGACATGTGGACCGACCTCGACTATCTCAGACGTCATATGCAGTTATTTTTAGCACACATAAGAACCCATTCGACCACAGAACAAACAACACCAAGTGCAAGCGTGACCGAACCCGTTAAATGACCGCAGTGTATACAGTCGGTAGTCGATAAGGGAAAGGTCCTAAACAAATCCTTGTGCACAGTTATAAAAAAACATAACAATAAAACAGGTGTGAACGTCCCTGAAAAGATGAAAACGTTACAAAGGCAGCAGATTAGGGCTATCTTTGTAGTAACAACAGAATGAAGAGTTACAACGTTTGGCCAGTTATAAATAATTAATACTACGACTTGCTAGTAATATCAGATTGAAAGACATCTATTGCCAATACAGCTAAATTAGCAGTTCAAAAATACCTAGAATATTTCGGATATAATGACTGAAAAACGCCAACAAAGAAATATATGTAGTATATACGTGTTTGTTAAACGATCCTTTGACAACTAGTTAGTAGGAAAAATCGATTTTTTTTCTTCTAATTTGGAGATAAACCCAAATGGATATTGATCCTTTCTGACAGCAAAAGCATTAAAGTGACCTTTCCGGTTCTGGCACACAATAATGAGGTTGTTTTAGAATTACCACCAGAAATATTCCATAGCATGTGTTACGACTCTGTCGAAATATTATTTCACTGCTTCTAAACTGTTGGTATTTCGTTAAAACAACATTATCGTAGGTTTTTTCCTACCGTTACGTTATACACACAATTCCGTGTTATAATAACAAATCTATATAACAGCATTACAGATTGACTGAATAATTAATTTCCCCTGGAGAGCAAGCCTTCCTGGTAAGTCCTTGGCATACTCCAACTCCTACTGTGAACATTAATGATACACGTGCTTGTGGACATGACAGATGCTCCAATGACAGTAAAACAGTTTCAGCGAATTCCTGATTAAAACTGACCAGGAAATGAAATTTTATATCGTACAAAACCAGACATGGAGAGTTACAGTTTTGCGTATCAAATGTTTGTTACGTTGTTGTTTATCAAATAATGCTGGTTCTATCGACAGAAAAAGGGCATTTTTAATAATAAACAATTTATTACCTCGATAATATTATTGTTTCTGTGTTAAAGGTATTCCCAGAATTATTTATTATTGTTTCCGTGTTGAAGGTATCCCAAGTATTACATAATATTGTTTCCGTGTTGAAGGTATCCCAAGTATTACATAATATTGTTTCCGTGTTGAAGGTATCCCAAGTATTACATAATATTGTTTCCGTGTTGAAGGTATTCCAAGAAAGTGCTTGTCGATCGGTGTGGACAAATTACTGGTCCTGCTTTCTCAGCTCTTCATCGGAAGTCAGATCGGTTAGAGCGCTGGTCAACGTTCCCTCGGATGAAGAGGTGCGTGGTTTGACCTTATTTCTCATGATGATTTGTGTTTCTAAAGAAGCTAAGAGACGGACCGGCCTGCACTGATGTGTTTGTAGCTTTGGGCAACACATTTTATTTTTATTGCGTTGGATGGTATGCGACGGACAGTCTGTATGTTGTTCAGTGAGGTAGCAACCAGTTACGTCCAGGAGACACCCCTCAAAATGACCCTGTTTGTACACGGAGCGAGGAACCCAGCGACCAAACAACAAAACCAAAAAAAGTTGTTTACCCTGTCCTTCCAATTTAATCTCTTTAAACACAGATTGGCCAATCGAGATACCAGTGAAACAAAGTCTGAGAGACTACAATGTTTAACAATGTCTATAGTTTAGTTTAAAGATATTTTATTGCCGAAAGCAAATGGATTGGGCACAAGTTATCACAACTTGTAAGAGCCCTCTCCACAATAATATATACAACTAGAAATTGTTGTTAACAATTTGGCGGGCTTTTCACTTCTTTGGCGACAAGTTGACCGGAAGTTGACATTTATCCTGATAACGATATATGAGAAAGATTCATTGTTTGTTAATCTCTACAACATATCCAAAGATGAAATTTGTATCTTGAAACGTTAAGGAGATATAACTACATAATAACGAAGAAATACACTTTTTAAAGGTTCAAACATATTTGACCCCTGTGACCTTGAATGTCGGTCAAGGTTATTCATATTTGCAAGCCTTATAATGTAACATCTGATGATCAATATATCCCCAATATTAGTTCTCTAGACCTTGTGAAACTTGACAAGAAGATTGTTGAACACTGGTACCCTATTTTGTATATTTGAACTTTGACCCCTTTAAGAAACCGGAAGTTGACATTTTGAGGGAAGTTTTCCTTATGACAATCAATAGGAAGTCTGCACAAAAGGTTTATAATCAATTTTCATCATTGCATGCCTTCTAGAAATTGAGAAACTTTCATTTAACGATTTTTAGTTAATTGACAATTGTGACCTTGAAAGTGGGTCAAGGTCATTTATATTATCAAACTTTGTTGCCAGTTACATATCCTTCTTGTACATGAAATATCAAGCCTCTAGGTCTTCCAGAACTTGAGAAGAAGTTTTTCAAAGATTGATACCCTTAATAGCATTTTTCAACTTTGACCCCCTACCGCAGACCGGACGTTGAATTTGAGGTACGTTTCTCTTATATCTCTCGACAGGAAATGTCCACAGAATATTTATGTCCAAAGTTGAAGACTTTGGGCAGCTTAACAATGGAGAAATTACCATTTAACGATTTTTACATAATTGACCCCTGTGACCTTGAAAGTGGGTCAAGGTCATTTATGTTAACAAACTTGATAGATAATCAAACAGACATCTTACACCTGAAATATCAAGACTCAAGGCTTTGCAGAACATAAGAAGAAGTTTGTCAAAGTTAGTAACCCGAAATAGCACTTTTCAAATTTGACCCCTACCAGAAACCGGAAGTTGTCTTTTTTTGCAATATTGTCTGATGTCTGTTGTTAGGAATTGATAACATAATGATGTAAACAAAATATTAAGTTTCAATACTAATTGGTTATAGAGAAAATGTCATTTTAAGATTTTAAGACATTTGACCCCTGTGACCTTGACAGTTGACCAAGGTCATTCATATAACGACCCTTTATAGACTGTTGACTGGACATATTAAATATGAAATATCAAGTCTCTAGACCTAATAGAATTTGAGAAGAAGTTCGTCAAAGTTAGTAACCCGAAATTGCAGTTTTCAACTTTGACCCCTACCAGAAACCGGAAGTTCACCATTTATCTAAACTTTTTTCAGACGAAATATGTTTGCAGGGTTATGTTTATAAACTGCTTTAAGCTTAAGTCAATAGCTTGAGCCGTTATTGAGTTACAGCTATTTAGGTAAAATCGGATATGACGTCATGGCGGCCATTTTGTTTTTCTGATGATTTTGTAAATGACACTAAATGGTAGAGGACATCTGGGGAAACCTTTCTGATATAAATTATTCAAAAAAAAAGCCCGTTGGTAAAGATCTAGATCGAGTTTTTCCAAATTGTCGGCATTTTTAAAATATCAAAGGAAATGTTCAAAATGGCGTACAGCGGAAATGGTAAACGTTTCAGAAGAACTGAAAACACTAAATTCATCGGAAGGACGTTCTGCATCGATCTGAAGAAGATTTTTTTTTAAAAGTTCAAAATTGAAAAAAAATTAAAAATTTGTTAAATTATGAAAATTATGAAAAAGATTACGAACCCACAAAATTGGAATAATAATAATAATAATAATAATAAGAAACCGAACAAAAACAATAGGTCTTTTCACCACTTAGTGAAAAGCCCTAATGAATGTGACAACAGCTATGTACAGTTACATATCATTTTTAAATGTAAAATGTAGTAGGGAAAAAGGAAGGAAAGAAAAGATGGGAGAGGAAGAGAAGAAATTGATTTAACAATCTGTCGTAGTCAACGCTCATGTCTGGCACTATAACTGCACAACACATCATTCCTTCTTACACAGTTCATTAAAACACCATTCATATAGCCCATCTCGTTCTCTTCAAGGCTTTCAATTAAGCTTAACTAAAGTGCCAGGCAATCATTCCTCGTAATTAATTGATAACATTCAATATTAAAAAATTAATATAGTTACAAGTAGCTATTAGAGATACAGAAAGGAGAAGAAGGCAAGATCACCAATTCACAGAGTGAAGTCAGAATCTGTTGCTAGCCCACATGTATGTTTGTACGGTGTGATACAACATGTACGTGCTAATATATATAAACTATATGTATGCTTATGCGTACATGTAAGTAAGGTATGTTTGTTAGTATACATACAATGTACTTGCTAATATATATATAGTGTATGTATGTTTATGCGTACATGTAAGTAAAGTCTGTTTGTTAGTATACATACAATGTACTTGCTAATATATATATAGTGTATGTATGTTTATGCGTACATGTAAGTAAGGTATGTTTGTTAGTATACATACAATGTACTTGCTAATATATATATAGTGTATGTATGTTTATGCGTACATGTAAGTAAAGTCTGTTTGCTAGTATACAAACATGTATATGCTTATGTATATATAGTGTATGTATGCTTATGCGTGCATGTCAGTTTGAAGCATGCATAATAACATAAGTTTGAGCGCATGTTTAAGTAAGTTAATGCACATGAGTAAGAATGTAAATGAGTATATAATGTGTATGTTGTATACTGTTTGTATGTATACATTGGTGTATATTTAAATGCTTGTACGATACATATGTCTACAAATGTATATGCATGCATGTACATATGTGTGAAGGAGCGTAAATACTGATGGGTATATATTTGTATATGTAAAGTCTCAGTCTGAATATATAAGTGTGTTCTTGTGGGTGTGTCTGTAAGAGTATGTGTATTTTATTCATGTATCGATTGTACATTGTACTGAATAAAAAAAAAGAAAAAAAATAGTACATTTGTTTTGTCTTGGACTGATAGCTTTTCTAAATTTAGACACAGTTGGTAGATTTCTTATTTCATCGGAAAAATTGTTCCAGAATTTAATAGTGTTAGGCAAGAAAGACAGTCTGGTATTGGTTAGTCTATAATTCGGTAATACATAATCATTGTTATTTCTTAATTCATACCTGTTTAAATTATTGTTAACTGTTGGTAAAAGATCGTGTAAATAAGAAGGTGTTAGATTATTATGGATCTTGTAAAATAAAATAAAATTTCTTCTATTTCGTCTGTTTTCTTCACCTACCTCTGTGTAAAATGTTTCTTTTCCACCCCGTTTCGAAACATAATGCTTGCCTAGTAACGTAACTTGGTAGACCGGTCACAATGCTCGCTGCTTCTAATTTACATTTATTTAAGAACGAAAGTCAAGGTCATGCTGATTCAGCTAACACAACTGCCGACTTTATTACTCAAGATAACGCCTTCGATTGGCACTTTGTCCAGAAAGAGATTTTTATGACCGCTTGTAAATGACCACTGACTTTGATTTCCGGCCATTGATGTAGATTCGGAATGATAATGTTCTCGACCTATTAGCTGGAAGACCAATAAGTATAAAATCCTCAACCTGTCGACTGTAATGAAATTGAGTGTTAAAGCGACTATAATGTTTAAAAAAAACACTACGAGAAAACGATAAACAAACGTTCTATTTTCCAATAATTAATAAGATTAAAAGTCACTGGAACCAATTTTATTGATATCTAAAAAATAAAGAATGTAAACATTGCGGTCCTGATCTAATTCATACATTACCGTTCGTAACCCTGGTGCTGCGCAAGCGTATAAGCCTAGAAAGAAGCAAAATGGTGGACGCAAATACGAATAGGCGACGCGGACCTAAAAGTTACCTTACAGAAAGTGCCAGAAAGCGTAAGAGGAAGGAGTCAGACCAGAAATGAGGTCAGGCATGAATTTATATTAGACAGAAGATCGATAGATGGCGAGAGATGAAGGAGGATCTCGGACTGAATACGATTCAGAATTTGCGAAGCTGCTGCTTGACTGGTTAACTTAACGTTAGCCCTATAGTTATAACGTATCTGCCTGTCATTGATTATGATCGAATATCCAGCGTTTAACGCGTGAATATGTTACGAACGAAACTACTAAAGCGTTATCTGATACATTTTGAAAGAAAATAGATGAGTTATTCGCTTGAATTATCTATGGACGTGTGTTTGTCGTTGACTGCAAGGTGGGGCCCAGTTAGGGTTTATATATTATAGCTGATTCGGCTGAATTTCACGGATGTGGTAAATCACCATCGTTAGACTAGAGGGTGATATTTCCGCCCGTGCCCTTAATATTTTATCATGTGTTACAAGTGTTCACCATGGTCCTTGGGTTTCATAGCAATTGTGGGTCCTATACCTCACCTATATCACAGGAACGTGTGTTAATTTGTTAAATATGTATTCCAAGGACCCTTCGATCTCTACTTCGTCATCAGGACCCTGTCTTTGAAAAAAAATTATTTTCAGGACCCTGTGATGTTTACTCCGTTATAAAGACGTTTGTCTTTGATACAGTTGTACTTTTAGGATCATAGGACGTTTACTCCGTCATAAAAACGCTTGTCTTTGTAACAGTTGCATTCCCAGGACCTTGTGATATTTACACAGTCATGAAGACGCTTGTCTTTGAAACAGTTGTATTTGTATGACCCTGCGATGTTTACGCCATCATCAAGACGCTTGTCAACTGTTACATTAAACATACAGTGGCAGTTATTCTCCAATCGTCATTAAAAACTGGATCTTACGTTTTTCTTTCTGCACTGTTTACTATGACTTTTGTTTGTGTCTCCCAAGACAGCTGTCCACAATTAACCCTGACTGTTGGTGTCTCACTACACACCCGTCCTCATATCACCCTGACTGTTGGTGTGTCACTACACACCCGTCCTCATATAACCCTGACTGTTGATATCTCACTACAAAACCGTCTCATATGACCCTGATTGTTGGTGTCTCACTAAACACCCGTCCTCATATAACCCTGACTGTTGGTATCTCACTACACACCCGTCCTCATATAACCCTGACTGTTGGTATCTCACTACACATCCGTCCTCATATAACCTTCACTGTTGGATTCTCACTACACACCCGTCCTCATATCACCCTGATTGTTGGTGTTCCACTACACACCCGTCCTCATATAACCCTGACTGTTGGTGTCTCACTACACACCCGTCCTCATATGACCCGGACTGTTGGTGTCTCACTATACACCCGTCCTCGTATAACCCTGACTGTTGGTATCTTACTACACACCAGCCGTCATATAACCCTGACTGTTGGTATCTGACTTCATACCCGTCCTCATATAACCCTGACTGTTGGTGTCTCACTAAACACCCGTCCTCATATAACCTTCACTGTTGGATTCTCACTACACACCCGTCCTCATATCACCCTGACTGTTGGTGTGTCACTACACACCCATCCTCAAATAACCCTGACTGTTGGTATCTCACTACACCCCCGCCGTCATATAACCCTGACTGTTGGTGTCTCACTACACACCCGTCCTCATATAACCCTGACAGTTGGTGTGTCACTACACACCCGTCCTCATATAACCCTGACTGTTGGTATCTCACTACACCCCCGCCGTCATATAACCCTGACTGTTGGTGTCTCACTACACACCCGTCCTCATATGACCCTGACTGTTGGTATCTCACTACACACCCGCCGTCATATAACCCTGACTGTTGGTGTCTCACTGCACACCCGTCCTCATATAACCCTGACTGTTGATGTGTCACTACACACCCGTCCTCATATAACCCTGACTGTTGGTATCTCACTACACACCCGTCCTCATATAACCCTGACTGTTGGTGTGTCACTACACACCCGTCCTAACATAACCCTGACTGTTGGTATCTCACTACACACCCGTCCTCATCTGACCCTGACTGTTGGTATCTCACACTCATCCGTCCTCATATAACCCTGACTGTTTGTGTCTCACTACACACCCGTCCTCATATAACCCTGACTGTTTGTGTCTCACTACACACCCGTCCTCATATAACCCTGACTGTTTGTGTCTCAGCAGACACCGCCGCCATGATTTTGAATGTTGGTGAGTCTATAGACATTCACCCTGATATGACCTTAGCTGGTGTCCTAGACACCCGTCCTCATATAACGCAGGTTGTTTGTGCCTACCTATAGGTAGTTACCCGGCTGTATTGAACATCAGCTTGTTTAGATAATGTTAAATACTGAAACAGGAACCAATACTAACATACATTTAACGGCAACAGTGACGTCATATTCAAACGATTAGAGAAACCTGGTGTCATGTCCTCATCACGTGACTATATACCATATACAAAGTCCTACTGGAGTTTTTTTGAACATTTGAATTAGGTTTTTCTAAAGTGAATGGCGACAATTTTCCTTTGACAGCGAAATTGATCTATATACAACTCACAAAAATTTAAAACTACCAACTAAGATTTCAAATGATAGAATGAAGGACAAATGTTCACTTAACACTTTATGTCCCCGTCTACGAAGTCTTTACGTGAACTTGTTATTGAGCAATCTCGCAACATGTTAATTGTAATGAAAGTGACAGACGTGTGTTAAGTAATATTTACACGAACAAAGCCTGTATTGAATCGGGCGTCCTTGAGTTATGTTTTATCTGTGTGACTCATTTAAATTACTGACGTGTATATCTTGAAGAGATTCCGAGCAGATCTCTCGAATTTGTGTTATAAATGATCGCTGGTCTTAAACGTGATATATATTCTATAAATGTGCTATTTTTAGAGCCAAGGCGGGTAGAAGAGAGACTGTCTCATAAATACCTGTTGTAATTGTGGGTAAACCAACATGATTTGTACTCGATAATACTTCATACAACGTACATGTGTCATATTAATAATAAGTAATTTGAATTGAATGAAGTGGAATTATATTTCAACATTGGTCAGTTGCTTTAAGTCTTATTTACGGGTTTTTAAAAGATGGCTACAATAATAAGGTCATTGACCCTAGTACTGTTCTGGACATTGGTAAACAAGCTTGTGTGTCTAAGTGTGTTTATTGTTCTAAGCGACATTCGTGTACTCGCACAAGTCACAGAAAAGAAGGGGCCAGAAAAAAAAAACATTCTACAACCGATGTAGGAAGGACATATTGTTAACGCTAATTGATATCAGAAAGGCATTCGATTCTGTGTGAAGAGACGGGCTTTAGAAAATACTCCAAAATTATCATTATTGAACATGTTAAAATCCTCAGTGTCATTTCTAAGTTACACGTGAATACCTTATCATGTGTTCACGTGTCTAAACGGCCGGATTTCTTCAAATGTGAAATAGAGATAAAGAAGGGCGGATAATTATCGCCATTTTGTTTCAGTCATTCCGAGACATTTATCATACAAGAAAAAATGAAAGTTTTCTTCAAATTATAAACTTTTCGTTGACAATATCTCCAGGTGTTTGTGTTATATGCTGATGATGTGGTAGTGTTTTCAAAAACACCAGACCTGATAGTTCAAAGATATCAAGTGTTGAGTGAAAATTTTCAAACCTGAATTTTACAATATTGAAAACATTCTTTATAATTTCACAGCAGTAGAGTTGTTATGACAGGTAATTTGACATTGAACGCACTTGTATTATCACTGGCAATAATTGAAGCGTTTCACTAACACCTGGTTAAATACAATCTGATCTCCAACGGCCCCCCCCCTTCAGTCGGTATAGCGATACGCTTGACTGACGATGGGGACCGATAATGTTTATTAACTAACAGCAAAGCAAGCGAGTCCTAATGGTTTACTTTTAGCATGAAGATAATTTGAACAAGGCAGTAATACAGTATTTGTTAGTTATCGATTAACTTTGAAAATTATCCTGTATTCATAACAGGATTTGAAAACACAAATATTATAGAAAAAATATGTGCAGTTTTGTAAATAAACACAAAATTTGAACACGGAAAAAAGAGAACTCGATATTAACGAGAGGAAATGTATGTGAACACTTGGATTTTTTTTCACATAGGGGTTGAATTTCATTTTTCATTTAAATATGAATAAGTAAAATTTATAAAAGTGAAATATTTTCCAAAATACGACTGTATTTATTTAAGTGAAATCAAAATGTCAGGTTGTTTAATACATTTAATGTAAAAATCTTTATAAAAATGTAGATTTCTGAAAAAAGAAAGTGTGTGATTTTGTTGTATACTTAGTCCCGTTTTTTCACATTGTGACTACTCAATAGTTGATATTCGATATTTGCAGAAAATATAAGGCGTTTTAGTATTTATCCGACATAACATGTACTTGTATCATATCAACTTTATATATGTGACCTGTGACCTCTTCTAACGCGCGTGACAATTACTACATTATAATCGTTACTTAAAAACCTGTAAACTTAAAAAACAAAAACACAAAATATAAACTGGACAGCATGACGATATAACTGGACAATTTATACTGACCACGTGACAATACAATTATAAACTGGGCAGCATGACGACATAACTGGACAATTTATACTGACCACGTGACAATACAATTATAAACTGGACAGCAGGACGACATAACACTGGACAATTTATACTGACCACGTGCCTATACAATTATAAACTGGACAACAGGACGACATAACTGGACAATTTATACTGACCACCTGACAATACAATTATGAACTGGACAGCAGGACGACATAACTGGACAATTTTTCTGACCACGTGACTATACACGTATAAGTTCGAGCGCACAAAAGTATGCAGGGGACTGTCAAATATTGCAAATGTTCGTCAATGGGGATAAAAGTGAAATAGAGTCCGTGTTTACAAAACGACAAAATACCAGTGTCCAGTCTAGCTCCAGCAATCAGGTTTTCGTGATACAGAATAACACAGACATCGCAAGTAACCTACATTCGCTAGCAGAGCGTGCGGCGGTTCTTGAGAAAGGCCTTACTCAGCTCATACGCGCGTGAACAAAAATTACAGATAGAGGTAGAAGCGCTTTCTGAGGAAAATTTCGCGATTCGTCAATCAGTTAAACTGTACACGGAAGAGAAGAGAGCTAAGCTATGTCACATCACTTCTTTCAGTATGAAAACTTCTAACGTTTTGAAGTCTGTAGGCGATTTCGACTTCGATATATACCGCACGAACATATCTCAACTCTCTGAGCGGTATTGAGTTGTCGTTCTTGACTACAACGCTAAGCATGATAGGAGCCCGCTCAAGCCGAATTCGTCGCCCGGACGGAGACACAGTTTCATGTTATTCGTAAGTTCTTTCTCGTTTATTGTGAAGTAAGTTTACTGTTTTTATATCAAGAAATTATTCAAAACTCATATGCGCTCATATTTTAGCATGCTAAGCTCTGGATTTGTCGTGACAAATACCGGGGTAAGAAATTCCCTTTGTTGGAATTTCCCGACTCTAAATTAGATCGAAATGACGACATTTGCTTTATCCAAGCGATTTCATTGGTTGGTATCATAAGATGATGGATAATCGTCCTACGTCAATTTAAAAGTAATATGCGATTGGCTGAGAAAAAGAAAAGTTACAAACGCGAAACCAGGGGAACCCCTGCAAGGCGTACTCTCGGTATACAGTCACGGACTATCTCCTGTCTTCACGATAACCTTTTTTGACGGTGAAATTCCATTTGCTTTTAAATTAGAAATTAATTGTATATTTTCATGAATAGTTCAACTATAATACGCCGAAAGTAATAGAGTTAATTTTTCATCGATAGCGAACAACGGACGGAAAACTCAACAAACTCGGGCTTTCATGCACAAGAAACTGTTCACTCGCCAAGAACAGTAACTCTGTATATATCTCAAAGGACAAGTATTTCCCGCTATGCTTTCGAAATCGGTAGATAGTATCAATCAAAGTACTGAAAGTACTGAAAGACTAAACGTATTGAAAAAAAAGTTTACAAATAACCGCTAAGCTATATTACTTTCCCCATACTCCTACACTTTGGAATGCAAAAATTACTAAAATAAGAGAACCAGAGGCTATTTTTCTTAATTTTAAGCGATTTTATATCTTCTTTAATTCTTATTTCAAATTTGACGACAATAATGTGAACAAATCAAAATAGGTAAAAAAAAATAACAAAATACACACAACCATATATTTATCGCCAACAAGCCAAATGATAAATTCCTCTATGATGAAGTTGACTAAATAAAACCTTTGAAATATCCCAGATGTTGCAATTACTATCCTATCTATATGAGGATTTAGACAAATCGAAAGGACTTTATACCTACTTCTTTATTTTGAATGTATTGCAAAGTAATAGTCCTTACTTGTTATAATTATATTTGTAGTTGAGGAAAGTAGATAAGGTGTACACAGCATTTCAGATAGATTAAAGTTTAAGTAATTACATTAAATGTATTTACATGCCTATCTTCCTTGAAGTATCATGATTAGACTTTTCTTCCAGTAGTTATGTCTATGTAACCCTGGTAAAATACTAGCCGCAATATACCACTCGGTTAGAGAGAACTTCTCTTTAGCTCGATTGGTTGAGCGTCAGACTAGTAAGCCAGGGGTCCCGGGTTCGATTCCTAGCGGAGGCATTGAAATGAAAAATGACCTCTGTTACATCTGTAAAGACATATTTCTTTGAGATTAAACCAGACTTCTATATACATACAATATTTTCACTATAGTTACTACTATTTCTGATCTCCAATGCATTAGACGATTCATAAATCATGAGCACCAAATGTACCTTGCCAACGAAGCGCAAACTTTTTATCTTCAAAAACTTGAAAAAGTGTCATGGCGGTGGGTGTGAAAAACCTGAAAAAGTGTCATAACGGCGCGTGTGCGTGAGTGATGTTATATATTAAGACGATCTTGCCACAACGACATTGATTAAAACAAAATTGATGTTCTGTTTGTAAGTTTTGTTTGTTTATAAGTGCTGTTATTTGATAATCCAAACCAAGCCCCCAGACTAGCTTCTTATCATGGCGCCAACTCGCACGTACAGTGTTCTGTACGCTTACGTCATGTCGAGAGTTCCGTAAAATATATTGTTCAAAATTTATCAATAGTTCAACCACACTGTGCTTCTTTTTTGAAAAATATAGTAATCGTATTGTTATTAAAAAATAAACCAATTTTGAATCCTTTAAAATAGCGATTTGAAAGATCGCGGCATTATTTACGCAGAAAATTGCCGTTAAAGGGCTCTAACTCTTTTCGATATTTCAGCCAATGAGAAGGCCAGGATCGGTAAATTTTGTCAGAAAGGCCGTCGCAGTATGCTATGCGTACTGAGTACGTTTAGCCAAAAAATGGGTCTGAAACCACAGTCGAAACACAACAACGATACTGCCCCTTTAGTGAGCCCCACACTTACTACTGTTTACAGCGAGTGTACCGAGCCGGGTCAGCATTCCTGTGAGGACAATAGACAGTCGTTACATGAGGGGATGTCGTGTGTACCTGAACGCGCTCCAATCATCGGCGACAAACTGAATGCAGGCAATTCTGAGTACGACGCTCAAGGTTTACAAAAAAACATGCAGGGACTCTGACACTAAAGAGTCAGGCCAACATAAACAAACGGACTCTGTTTCCCAACCACTCCTGTCAAATAGTTAATCCGGATTTGTATTCCGTAACTCGGCTCACAATTCAGAAAAGAAAGACTGTACTAGCCATAACAAAGAAACCCGAGGAAATGAGGCATCAAAGGGTGCACGTGTCGAATCCTGGTACAGTAGTAAGTCCAATAATCACAGCAAGTCTTATTGTGCTGATCGTAATGAATACAGAGTCACTGAGCCATCAGCTCACGTGGACAAAGGCATATCGGCCAATACCTCTACGAACTACAAGATACCTTTCTGTATCGACAGAAATGCAGCTGCTCCAGATCCTACTTCAGCTACTGCTGACGTGTTCTTCGGTGCTTCGCGTAGAAAAATTGTGCAGTTTTATCTCGGCGGTATCGAAGAACGGTCTACCAAAACTGGTATTACGAACTTCCTCTCCCGCAACGGCGTCGTTGTAACAGAAATGTTTATGTTTAATGTTAGGAATGGTCTTATGTCTGCAAAAATTAACGTGCCATCCGATCATGCTAATAGATTGGAGGCTGCTGATTGAAAGTGTTCTGTCGAAGGTGGGTTCACAATAAGGAGTGCGACAGGCGTTTCGACAGTGAAGCCTGTTATTGAGATACGTCCTCATGGGGACGTTAACCAACCTACTCGTCTTTCTTCATATAGTCCTATCGGTTTCTGTATTACTACCTGCTATGGAGACCACGATTCTTACATGGAATGTCAGAGGTCTCATCTCACCTTCGTTAAGTGTAAATACTTTTTAGTAGTCTGTTAGATTCCACAAAATGTGACATTGCAATACTTACAGAACTCCGACTTTCACCTTATTGCATAGACTTTCCAGGATCAATCAGTAGCGTTTACAATGCATATCCGGACCACGGCGGAAAGCGTGATATATTATGTGGAAGTGGTGGTCTTGTTATTCTGGCGAATAAACGTTTTATTCCACAGAAGACTTACTTCTCACACAGTCTAATCGAATTATTGGTGTTGCAATTCATCGATCTAACAATTATCCAGCGTTCGTCCTCGGAGTATACTTACCAAACGATAACAACATCCAAGAATATACGCGTGAGCTAGAATACCTTGCCGATCTCATACAATACTACTTGACTATGGGTGAGGTGATTGTGGCTGGTGACTTCAATGCTCAGTACGATACCTTTCCGAAGTCTACGGTTGCTAAGCAGAAACAATCGAATTTAATCGAACTTTTATCGAACAGTCAACAAATCATGTAGGACATCAGGAGTCCCGTTTACATTTGTGACTACAGAAGTGACTCTGAATTATCTTCTAGTCCAAGATTCAATGTTATATTGTATTAGGAATTGTATTGTCTATGACTCTGAGGATGTTTCAATTGCGTCTGACCATCTTGCAGTGGTTTGTATAATTTGTGTTTCCGCACACAAGTCATTATTGTCATGCCTCTGCAGTTTCGAACCTGAAATGGAAACATGCAAAAACAGACGACTCAGTTCAGTATCAACTAAGCCTTAGCCATTCATTGGAGATCCTAAGCTAATTCCCAATGTCTTCCCCATGTGATATTGACAAATATTGCGGGTTGATAACCGAGACCATTATTAATTGTGCCCGAGCACACATCCCAACAGCGAAATTCGACCCTCATCTGAAGCCATACTGGACGCGGAAGGTTCGGGAAGCTCACCGCACTGCTCCTGAATCTAGACGTTACTGGATTGCGGATGGTCGTCCAGGTGGGAGGCTGTTTGCCTCATTCAAAATCTATAAAGACGCTAAACGTGCGTTTCGTGTGATACAAAACGCGGCCTACGAGAAAAGTCTTCACGACGAGTTAAACGATATAGGCTGAGCGTGACAACACTCTTGTTTGGAAGGCGCTACACAGGTTTAAGGGTTCGTCTCCACCTGGTTGTAACTCCTTGGTTTGTAACAGCGCAGTCCTGAGAACTCCTGATAGCATCGCAAATGCTTTTACGAACTACTTTAGCCGGGTTTATTGCGGCGACAGCTCCGATGATAACCCAATGATGACAGAGGGCGCTATTTCGCTATTTGATCAACATGATAGTCACATCACCTTTCACGACGTGGTGACAGCCATACGTTCACTGGAACAAAGCTCCTGGAATCGATTCCATCCAAAACGAGCACATAAAATACGGCGGACGACGTCTTATAACACTATTAGTTCAGCTATTTAACCATGTGCTGTCTATCAAACACTGCCCAACAATCTGGTAGAAAGGTATAATAATACCAATTCACAAAGGTGGGTCGAAGAGCAAAACAGACATGGACAATTATAGACATGTTTCACTGTTATGTTCCCTCTACAAGCTGTTTGAAATTACCATTCCACAAATATCCAATCATGCTTAAAGCCCCAATATACGTAAAAATCACTATAAAAAACAAACTTTATCTTATTTTCCCCGTAATATATGTAACAAAACAAAAACTTTCCTTTAATTAAAGAAAATAAAACTGACTGTTTTCAATTTAAATAAAAATTGAAAAAATCGGAAAATAAACAATGTGGGACCCACAATAATTCATATATTACCGCTCGTAGCGATGACATTGCGCATGCGCATATTCCGCGTGTGTAACCATGGCAGACACAGTACAGACGTTCACCAGTCGCTTCCTTTTTTCCAATCATACATCAGGCCAGTTCTGAATTCTTACGTTATAATTGTGCGTCGTATCGTTTCTAAACTAATTATTCCTTCTAATAATTTCCTAAAAACTGAATGTTTATCACAGAAATACCTCAAGTCTACGACAAGACTTTGCAAACAATGTTTGTAAACAAAAACTTACCGTAGACATATCTGCATGTGCTTCCTCTATAAGTAGAAACCTCAACTCTCGCGAGATCAGGTCATGAACTTTCCGACGTGGTTCGGCAACAATCGTAATTTTGATGGCGGAGTGTTTAAAATGGAGGTGTGTTTACAAATAACGAGTTTCAACTGCTCATATATCAATACGTTATGCACAAAGTCATGGAAACTATTGTTTGAATAACACAAAATTTTTGGTGAATGTTACGTATATTGGGGCTTTAACTGCGAACACAGATGTTTTTCCTTGCCAGCAACAATACGGTTTCCGCAAACACCTGGGATGTTCCGTGGCTTCATTTCATGCACCAGAAGCAATTTTCTCCATTGTCGAAAAACATAACACAGCGTACGTTGTCTACCTGGATACGCGGAAGGCGTTTGACACCGTTTGGCGTCGTGGTCTCTTTACCAAGCTGTCCTGGCGTAAACGGACCGATCTACAATGTTATTCGTGACTCTTATGGAAGTATGACCAGTGCCGTCTCCTGTAGTGGCGTTTTATCGAAATGGTTCGCTGTCAACTCGGGAGTTAGACAAGGTGGTGTAAGTTCCACATTTCTATATCAAGTGTACATTGATAAGCCTCTCGTTGAGCTTCAGTCATCAAATTATGAAGTAAGCATGTTCTCTGTGTAAGCGGGGAATCCTACCCTAGCGGACGATATTGCATTGATCTCAGTTTCGCCGTTAGCTCTACAGCACATGCTGAACATTTTCTATAGTTATAGTGTTTCGTGGAAATTTTTCTTGTAGCAACTTAAAATCTTCCGTCTTAGTCTTTGGAAATTTCGCACCAAGAAGCACTGCGTTCAATTGGTACTTCGGATCTGAGACAATTGACCCACAAACCACGCAGTTTCATCTCGGTACATTGGCTTGTTCCTCCTTTTCCAACAAGGGGAGAATTGACCAGGCTTGCCAGAAAGGTCGCAAATCTCTAAACGCTATCCTAGGATTCAATGACTGGAACGTCTGTGACCTAAACCCGATAGTTGAATTAAACCTATACAAGAAATGGTGTTACTTTCCATTTTTAACGGCTGCAAACACTGGGACGACTTGTCAAACAGGGACATAGTATCACTCCGTCAGTTCCAGCATTATGCATTGAAACATATTCTGAATCTCAGGAGATCAACATGTTCCGACATGGTGGAAAGTATGCTAGGAGTTGTCAGGATAGATGATGGAATATGCAAAAGAAAAATGATTTTGCTTCAAAAATTAATTTCCCTTGACTGTAACAGGGACGTATATACGTCCCTAGACTGTAAGTACCACATCAAACGGATCTTCCTCGGGAGGGTATTCCAATATTTTCTCGACACTAGTGTAAAACAGAAAGGTTTCGTTCCCGATATTGTTGCCATACTTTCTCACTATGGCCTCATGAAGTTTATTGATACCTACCTCCGAACTCGTAATTTCCCATCTAAAAATGAATGGAAGAGTGTTGTGAACCGTACAGTTCTCTCTCGCGAAAACGCGTTACTCCGGATCCAACTTGATATCGATCAAGACTTCCGCGGATTTAAGGGTATTCATAATGCGTTCAACGCTTTACAGCTGTTCAAGGTCCCGGCAAATGTTCACCAAACTAGAGACGTTTATTATGTCTGCAAACGTATCACGACCGTGGCAGACCGCACCGCCGTCATTGTGTCACAGATGTCGGCGCGAAATTGAGGACGTCATTGTGCATGTGTTTACATGTTGTGAACACACGGCTGAGTTAAGATCGCGCTTCATGTTTGATATTTTGGAGAGTTTTGGTCCTGGCTATTGCTTTGCCCTAGACAGCATGGACAACGAACACTTCTTTAAAACTGTGCTTGGCGCAGATCTCTTGGGGACCATCGCAATTCTAAGGAATTTCTCCGAGAGTGTGTGATATACCTACGACAAGCATCCCACGCTTATTTTTCTTGAAATGATGTCGTGACACAGGTTACACCCTCCAATAGAATGTTTCGCTGTAAATGACTGATATATTAAAATCTCTACCTTTCATTTGAATTTTGTCGATTTCTTGTCTTTTGTTGTGTCTCCGCAAGGGGGAAGTAAGGAATGATGATGATGATGATGATGATGATGATGATGATGATGATGATGATGATGATGATGATGATAACTGGACAACGTAACTGACCACGTGACAATACAATTATAAAGTGGACAGCAGGACATTACAACTAAATAACTTACAATGATCGAGAGACAATACAAGAATTTCAAACCAAAATATATAAACAAACGTTGATGTTTGTTGCTTTCCTAATCTTTTTGGCAATCCTGTGTAAAATCTTACTCCAATTATTACACATGTATACTTGCCAATATTTTAGCAAATGATAGGTTTGCAAGATGAGACAGGTATACAATGTAGAATGAATTCAACAACATCAATTTAATACTCCTGTTTCTTTATTGCTAAGTACATATCGGGAAGTGCTATTAAATCGTGCTCTCCACTTAGTCAATATTTACACGGAGCCGGTAAAATCACGCCGGTTTTTTTTAACACTATTGAAATTTGGAATATGACACCATGAGTACATCGAAAATAGAATTCAAACATTTGTTTAAATCTTGTGTATGAAGGTATGCTCGTCCATTCATTTTACAGTTTAAGTAAATTGAATCTCGTCTCACTTTGAACGATTTTGGCAAAACCGTCAATACTTTATTGTTTTTTATCGAAAATTTCGCGACGGAATATTTGATAAAGAGAAAATACACGTGCGGATTTTCCTGCTAAACTACAAATTTGCATGGGATGTTAAATCAAATATTTGCAATAAATGATTTGAACAAGTGCTCGACTATAAACTGTAATTCTGTAAAATTTCATATTTAAGTGCGCGCGCCAAGGATCTGTTAATCTGTTAATTACAATAAATATACATCTGTGTGTGTAATATTTGTGTCCTGGTAATGGAGCAAATTGCCTTGAAAATTTGTCCGTACTGTTGCTATTACTTCATTGATCATATGTCTATCCCAGTAATACGCATCCAACGAACATTTGTTTGTTAGGATCAAGTACCAATATTGGACCATACCGTCGATATTACTTACTAGATTATATATATATACATTATGTGCACATGTATATAAGTATCGTAGACAATCTATCAGCATTACAGAAATGGAAAAACACTATTTAAATACTTAGTTTAAGGTGAAAAAAAAAGTTAAAGAAAACATTTAAAGTTTTCTCTTTAATGTTTCAAAGCAAACTTTCATCCGTTATTTCAAAGTGTTTGAGAAGACAACTGTTTGTGTAAATATTGCTACAGTTTTTGATATTCTATTGTGGGTTTATAGTTAAAATGGGAGCTGGAGTACACGTGACCAGTAAGCAGAGTGGTCACGCTCAACAGAGCTCCGATGAAAATGTAAAATTCTCCAATATTTCTGCACCATGGAGAGTCATTTCAATGTCTGAGAAGCTATGGGCCACACAGGTAGCTTCAAGACGGAGGAAAGACGGTAGAAATGTCTGTATTTAATAATATATGTCACTACAAGATTTTGTATACCGCCTCTCAGGTCACAGTTCGTTGACTTTCAATTATGTCCAAGTAACCTTTACGTTCGATTTCTGAAGCCGGTCGATAAACAACTCACCTGTGCTCTGGTTCACCAGGTATGCGTACTGTGCACTCTAATGAATGTGTCTACTGTCTATGTAACAGGATGAATAAAACCCAGAGGGTGGTCAACTCGTGTGAAAAGGGTGGAAAAGTTATTCACGCCGTTCTTGGTATTAACGCTAGCTCGACCTCTGTTAATGCTCTCGTGAAGGTCAACCTCTACAAGAAAGTAGTAATTCCGTTTATGCTTTAGGGCTGCGAAACCTGGACCCAACTTAATCACACCGACAGTCGGACTCTCAGTACTTTCCAACATTACTGTGCCAAACTTATTTTAAACCTACGGAAAGTGACGCGATCAGACATCTCAGAAAGTCTTTTGGGTGTTCAACGAATAGGTGCCACGATCGACAAACGGAAACTAATATTCTTGTCACAAATTATCCGCTTAGATTGTAAGTTCCACGTGAAAAGAATATTCTTACACCGGCTATATAATTTCACATGCGAAAGTGAAGTCGGAAATGCAACCCAACAACGCGGGTTTATTCCTGATATAGTTGCAATACTAGCCAAATACAACCTAAGGGCACTCCTCGATAAATATCAGCGAGATTTTATATTCCCTGGGAAAATGGAATGCTAACGAATCATTACCAAAGCCATAAGTCGATTTGAAAACACTTCCTTAAAGACAAGGCTAGAAAACGACAATGACTTTCGTAGATTTAGACGTATTCACTCGGTTTACCGCCCTTACGTGATGTGGAACGCATGTACCTGTATGACACATGTAAGATTCGTTTACCATCTCTGTAGTGTCCTGGCTTGTATTCCTGTGCATCAACCTCAAAGATGTAGACACTGTGATATAGACATCCGTGATATTACCAGTCATACATGCGTTTCATGTCATTCAACCAGTACCCTGAAAATTAACTTTTTGGACAATGTTCTGCAGAATATGGCCCCGCAGCGTTCGCTCACCTTTTCGAAATTGACGCGGGAAACTTTGTGTGCTCTACTTGGTTCTGAGTCCCTCGCTCCAGATCTCCCTGACGAGACAACCAAGAACGAATTCAGAATGAAGTGCGCAGCCTTTGTTAGAAAAGCTGCCCACATTTACTTTAACTCTCCTTGAAATGCATATCTGAACTCATATGCAACGATGCCTGGCTGTGCTGACCTGAGTTAAGGTTGCGATTCTCAATAAGCAGTTTTAATTATATATTTATATATACATAAATATATACATGTATATATATAAAAAGAATTTACTATCATGCGATAATACGAACTGTGTAAACATGTTAAAGAATTATAACGTTCTCATTTCGTAAAACATTGTAAATTTCTTGATCATGTATATTTTTTGTATCTAAATATCCCCAAATCGGGGGATATAACGTTTGATGATGATGATGAGCTTTATAATAAACACTGGTAAAAGAGAACGCTCACACCAATCCGCGTGGTCGTTAAAGTCGAGATCACAAAAAAAAGAATAAGCTCGATCATTCCTTATCTCATTGTGACACTATACTTGACGGAAGTTATCTGTCTGCGAACTGTAAACAACATAGTCCAATCATGGCTATGATCTATATTCCGCCCCAGCAACTTAGCTTCCTGGGATCGCCAACGTTGCCCCTCTCCCAAGGTCTTGCTCAACTTACACCGCATATGACGTCAACCCACAGCGCTCAGCCTACCTCATGCAGTCTGGCTGACCTTGACATTCAGCGCATTGCCCTTAGTGTCCGAAATATGATAATACCTGATATACAGGCTTTGGTGAATAATGAAATCGTGCCTCTTAAAGCTGAAATCAATGCACTTAAATCTAAAATGACGATCTTTAATACAAGTTAGATGATCACGAGGAATACAGCCGTCGGGAATGTGTCAGATTTTCTGAATTTGAGGAATCCATTGGTGACGAGAGTACAACGAAATGATCCTGGATGCGGTCACCAAACCCCCAGAGGAAGTTCTCAAACCAGAGGACACTGTGAGGTTCACCGTGTTGGCTCTAGAAGGACCAATAAACCTTGACAGATCGTTGCTCGGTTGTCTAGTCGAGACGCGAAACGCAATCTAATGATGGCAAGGAAACACTTTAAAGAAATCCCAACTTATAAGCATATAACGGTTAATGAGGATCTCACCAAGATTAGAAACTCCATCTCTTATCACGCCAGGAATATAGTGAAGACCAAGAAGATACTACAAACCTGGTCAATCGATGGCAAGATTTTCACTAAAAACCTCGCGGGTGAAAGAGTTTCTATTCGACGTGAGGGCGATATCATACCCTACGGCCATGCCGTCGATAGGAATGGTGTCTCGGTTCCCAAATTCGGTGGTGAATCGACGGACTGTATTTCAGACTAATCACATGTATTTGTTCACGATCTGATTCCGACCGTAAGTGTCTCTACCCGCTCTACGTATCCGGGTTTCATGCAAGACCCGTGGTTCCAACACTCTGTGGACTTTGTTAAAGAGTTCCAACCTTGTTACTACTGAACGCTGACTACTGGCAGCGTTGTTGAACTTATTATACCCAGTCGTAGGATATGAGAACCATTATATCTATACCTAACTTTAACTTATCATTAAACATTGATCTTACATACCGAAATCAATCTTGTTACTCTGAAGTTTGCTAGCCAAATTTGTACATATTTAATACTTACCTTATCTCAATTATTCCATGGTGCATCTCCATATGTTTCTGTATATGTATATACAGTTTGGTGTTTTCATTACTTTTTGTTATTGGAATGCTTTACATCCGAGTACCGATCATGCATACATTTTTTGTGAAACCTTTCATCATTTATCTAAAACTTTTATTTGAACTCTCATGGGTAGAAGGCGCGGTTTTAAAAGTACTAACCCCTCGTACATATCTGGTATTACCTGATGCCGAGTGACTTACTAAGCCACCGGACTCTTACCGGTGCCTTCTACGACAAATCCCTAACATTACCCTTACTGGCAGTAAACCTGGAACTTTACTATGGATGAAAAGCCTTACCCATAATCACTTGTATCTTCCTGTACGGTATAGGTGTAATCACAACAGGTCCTAAAAGACACGCACACATAAAGTAAGTCAGAATCGATACGTCTTACTTTCATTTTACTATTAAATATTCTTGTAGTCTTGTATGACCTCGTTCAACGTGGAGATGTAGAAAGTACTCCTGGTCCAACTACAGTGGACGAGCACATAAGTGTTGTACAAAATAACGTGCAAAGTATAATTATAAAATCGATGTATTGTTTACTGACGTACTTGCGTTTACCGAAACGTGGCTTAACCCCTCAAGCGAGTCGTCTAATGATCTCATACACGGCCATTTTTATCCACCGTTTTGTTAAAGTAGGCAAACGCGAATAGGTGGCGGTGTCGCGGTTCTATGTTCGGAAAAACATCATCGACAAACGGCGTAAAGATCTGGAGATAAGGAATGAAGAAAGTGTATGGCTAGAATTACATTTGAAATCTCAGAAGCTGCGACTTGGCACCTTTACCGCCCACCCCAAACACCAACGACCAATATTGGAATTTAAGCCACTACTCTATAGAAAATTTAGTACACGTATTACAAACGTTCTTATTACTGATGGTTTGAATGACAATATTTTATCCACGAATAACAGTGTAATTAAAGATATATCGAACCAATTCGCCTTAAATCAGTTGATAACTAAGCCAACACATTTCACAGAAACCTCGCGATCTTTACTAGATGTGTTCCTCGTTAGCAATGATAATATTGTTGAACATTTCCATGTAGGAGATCCTTTTCTGAAAACTAATATAACGTATCACTGTCCTATATATGCCAATCTGAAATTCAAACGTCAACCAAATTTTAAGTGCACCAAACGTTTTTACATTTATATTCAAACAAATTGCAAATATTACTATACCTAATATATGTATCAATTATGCTAAGAAATTATGATATATGTGCATGGCATATTTACATATTCTGTGAAAATTTGTTGGCCTGCAACACCTTGCTGGTAGGGGCTCCCCAACCCCTGTGTGGGCCTACAAAATTATCATTATAGTGCATATCTTGCACATTATTGTATTTACACAAATGTATTAATACCTTTTTATCTTTATGTTACACACATAATATATATGTCTCAAATTTAATCCTAATTTATATGACAATTTACTTGACATGTGGAATTAAAACTATAACTTACTATGTCTATGTAAACTCTTCCACACTCTATGAAATTCTATTAATTCGATTTTTTTCATGTGCACGTGTCACTATCTTATTATGTACATGTATACTCTAGTATACTATCTATAATGTATTTATGTTTAATTGTACCGTAACTGTTATGTATCCATGTTCTATACTGTCTGCACTCTTCATCTGCGAGGTAATATAGGGAATAATAGTAACTCATATTTAAGTTGTACGCTATAACATCTCAAACACATGATCAGTACTCAGTAATCTTATTGTTGACATCAGCATTCCTTTTTTAGTTGAACAAGACCACTCTGTTAATATATCTATGGTAAAAACAATTTAGGAGATGGTTTTACATAAGCTTCAAGTTTGTTACTAAATCCTCTTGGTTAAGTTTTGAATCATATGTATATATCAATGTTGAATATTGAATAAAATATTGTTTAAACTAACGACAACACAGTTGGCTTCACCTAGACGTCCAGGGTTCGACTCCCCGATCCAGAGAGCCTATTGAAAAAGTATGGAGTCATCTGCCATACCGAGTTGGTTTTCCCTGGGTGCTTCGGTTGTCTCCCACAATGATGATAAATAAATTGATGAATTTTATAACGTCTTTTGTAAAATAACATAAAATGTTCTTAACCAAATGCTATATAGATGTAAATAAAACATATCCTTTATAAACTGTGTTTTGTTAAGAGTATGTCGAGAAAATTAATATATAGATTATATTTTTATCCCGCGCTGTGAAATATGCTTTGTTTCTCATTGTTTCTCATTGTAAGAAATGAAATTTAATCCCAATTCCTGATTCAATCGTAAATGTAGCTCGTGTTTCCTGCCTATGTGTGTGCTACTTAAAGGGAGTCACGTTATGTCAACAAGAGTTATCTCCCTTCTGATGTAAAAACTGAATATCGTATCGTGGCAGAAATGAAATATTGTGTAATACAAAAAGGAGAGATGTAGGATCCATAACTATGGAATTACAGTTGTCTTTCACAAACTTGAAAAGAAAGTCTGATTGCCAAAAATTTGGGGACGTATATATCTACCTTTCAGAAACCTATCTATATTTCTCGCACTTGTTTACATTCGTATTTTTGAGTGATATTCGTCATGATTCGAGAATCTCCATATGTTGTTGACACTACACGCAGACTTATTACCGCAGAGCTACATTACAATTGTCCAGTTTCATTAGTTTGTATTCAGGGGTGTCCATACCATAATGTAAACCCGAGTATTTATTAATGTGTGTTACGACACTGATAGAAATGTAGTTACGTAATGTGTACTATTACACTGATAAGAGGGTAGTTATGTAATGGGTGTTATAACACTGATAACAGGTTAGTTATGTAATGGTTGTTATAACACTGATAACAGTGTAGTTATGTAATGGGTGTTATTGCACTGATAACAGGGTAGTTATGTAATGGGTGTTATTACATTGATAACAGGGTACTTATGTAATGGGTGTTATTACACTGATAACAGGGTAGTTATGTAATGGGTGTTATTACACAGATAACATAGTTATTTAATGGGTGTTATTACACTGATAACAGGGTAGTTATGTAATGGGTGTTATTACACTGATAACAGGGTAGTTATGTTATGTATGTTATAACACCGATTATCAAAACAAAGCGACGTTAACATAATTTCTCTTACATTCCAGACTAGCATGATAGTGTCATTATCTATTTGTGACGTCATCGTTTATTTTGACACTTTTTGACAGGTATAGAAGCCATATTAGCTATCGTTTTCTGTCTTGGACAAATAGTCTGTGTGATGTACCCAATATAAACTGTCCGTTCGCTCGTGATATTCTCCTTTACTTTCTATTTCATACATGTCACTTGTATAATCAATTCGCGACACGAATCCGTTTTTTTTTCGTTCGTTCGGTTTTAGTACCATCGGTTACCAGTTCTACTTTCACAGTCAGCAGCGAGACCTTCCGACATCCGACCACAAGTTTGGACCTTCAGCTCTTTCAGGGTCAGATTTTATTATGTTTATTTCCCCGGACGCTGTGCCTTTTCTGTTGGTAGACAACCTCACAGATGTTTCCGTTACTAATTTAAACTACTTTAGTTTGTGTTTCAACTTCATGTGGATTTTACTCCAATTCCACCCATGAAATACTCCTACAAAGACGCCATCGCTTCACCCACTCCGTCACCAAGATTTGTGTCATCTCGTTCATACGTTTCCGTTTCAAAACCATTTATGTTGAAATAACCTGTAATTTTAACTGCGATGATGACGTCCTGGTTTCTGTTTCGCATCATGAACTATATTGGTGTTTTCATGTACATTATTCGGCCTGTCATCCTTGTTACGTTTACGTGTATGTACGTCTCTACACGAGGGCTGCACGTGAGGACCACGACCTTCCACTACAGGTATGCGTTGAGAGGTAGTGTTTTATATAACAAATTGTCCTATCAGGGGCGCGACATAGGGATCCTCGCTGACAATATCGACCTATGATCACTGCGTGGATGCGAATACTATTGTCCACATTAATACCTATTAAGTATGATATAGTTCTAAACTTCTCATTTTCGAGACTGACTCTGTCAACATTTTTTTCCAGTTCATTTATAATATTAATAGGTGGCGATCATTTTCATGTCAAATCGTCTCACGTTCCATCATGCTAACTAACGCACTCGGATAAAGACTATATTTGGGAGTTTATTTAAACAATGGACATTTCCTTGTACCTCACTTCGTGTGTGTGTGTTTTATGGTTTTGCGAAGAATTAGGCGAATCTCTGCTACATTGAGGCGTTTATGCTATACTTCTGAGCATAGCATATCACATCTGCATCAGAATGACCATCAAAAGAAAGAGTTATTGCGGAAATACCAATATTTATGTGCCATTGAAGACTTACTTACAACAAATTTACGACATGATGTATTTACAAATTTTGCTTTTTCACTCCGACTAAGCATTGTCAGCATAAGGACGCTACTTATGTTAATTACTTACTAACCGTATTAAAACAGTGATATTAATATTCATGTCTCGGGTAATGCTAATTAGTGTACGTCAGAGAAACTCACATGTTACAATTTTATGAAATATTAATATTTTGTTTTAGGATTTAAATTTAAGACGAAATCGTTAACATAAATTGATGTATGTTAATCGATATACGACAAAACTGACAAAATTCATTTATCAATCACCAATGTGTAGTATACTGCCTCTGTCTTAGGTAACATAGAATATACAAGGAAATGTACAGAGGCCAGTGTCAAAAGCCATATGTTGTGTTAAGTAGTGTTGTTTGTCGACGGTGACGCGGATGTATGATGAGTTAAAATATTTCTGTTTTTTTATTTACTGTTTAAAAAAAAGGGGGGGGGCTCTAATCGAGAAATTCTGTAGAGAAAAGAATAGTTGTACATTTGTGCTAGTATATTCCACAATCCGAAATACGATATGTGAGTTTAACAACAGAAAACCGTACTGGTAAATGAGTACTCGTTATACTCGCAGAAGATTTTATTTACGAACTATAAATAGTCACGGTCACCTTGACCTTGACCGTTGGTGCCCTAACGACCTGAACGGTCTTTTACAAAGTCACTAATGACTTTTCACATCATTTGATCAAACTCTGTGAAGTTACTAGAGTGACGTAATGCTTTTCAATAATAGAAACAGTGACCTTGACATTTGAACCCTGAAACACAAACTTGCCTGAAGTATTTTCATTTTTTAATATATGAACTATGCAATTGACAGTGAATATTATAATAGTGTTTATAATGTAACATATAATTATCTTTAAACAAAGTTTTTCTTGGTCGAAGACATCAATATTATTTTGCGACATCGGAGAAACGTGACGGATTCCGGCAACATTGTCCTCATTACATTGATCATATTTTCATTTTGACGGTTCATTTCTTTAACCTACTCTTCGTTAATTGGACGATATATTCACTGGTCGTCACAAACATTGACGGAACAGCCCGACAACTGGTGAAATAGCAAAACTGATTTCATTAGAGCGGAAAAGACTGTCAAGTTGAATTTGTTGGTAAGACCATGCTGATAATACTTTTTAATTTGTTTTCATTTGTTTATTTAATGGGTTCTACGTCCATTATTTCGACTTTCCAGTCTTTCAACGGACGACCTATAGGCAATACACACTGCAAATGTAAATAAAAGTATTAGAATCTTGTACAAAATTTAACTTTGTAACTGGTATGGCCTAGATACCCATGAACAGTCAAACCTCGTTATTTCGAACTCCTATGACTTTAATATCCTGCTTGATTCGAGGTATTTTATCGGTTCTGGGCTAATTTTACACGTAACATTCTACAATGTATATTGATTTAAACAACAATCGGATATCTCGAAGTTTCCCCCACGGTCTCGCCGATATTCTAAAATTCTGAAACGATAAACGTTTTGGCGAGATTTTCCAAATAAAGGAGATAGGTCATCTCCACATCTATACGTTAAGATAAATCTCGGCCGACTTAAATTAGTTATACCTACACACCATTTATATCACTGACGGCTTCAGGGATGAAACAGTTGTATGAAGGAATTTAAAGTATGTTTCATTTTTGTGTACGGAAGATGGTCGCCAAGCGGCAGAAAGCGGTATTTATAGATGTTGAAGATAATTCCGTTCAAGGTATTTAGTGTCCATTGCAATATTATTCAAACAGTTCGTTCAGTTTGATCATGTAGACCCTCTACAATGGTTTGGTTAACCTTAAGTTGTTTTCCCTTCCAGACAATTTGTATTTAAGTTATAAAAAACATAACAAGCTCTATTTTAGCCGCACATGATAAACCAATTCATATTTCAATGTTTCTGCCGTCTGACGTGTATTGTATAATTGATAACTGTGCATCGCTGTGATGGAAATGTTCACTCTAGGGTAACGATACATGCAAATGCCTAAAAGAACGAGCCAGCACGCGCCTTCCTAATAATCCTTGTCAGTATAACTGGAGTTTGAGAATAAATAAGAAACAAACGAAATGTCAAAGATCCATCACAATAAAATAAACGAGAGGAGAATATCAAAAATAAAAGATTGACACGGAGACTCTTGAAATATATACAAGGAAAATAAGACCAGGTGTTCCGGAAGGGTAAGAATCTTCTGCTTCATCGACGACACCCATCCCAAGAAAGTAACGTCATGATTTCAATCAAGATTGACGACAACAGACCCATCAAGCATCCTAACAGCAATCGTATCGTTTGTCTGTTTTTACTTTCTGTGGGGTTCATTAATGCAGAAAACAAATTAAAAGTACTAGTAAACACACCAGACAAATTACAGGATAGAATGGAGTAATCAAAGAGTCGAACAAAATGTGTGATGAAACTTGCAGTGATGTGGCGTGTTTGTTCATTAAAACAGAAAAGACAGCACTAGATGAATTGAGAAATGAGTGTTAATTCTAGTAATGCTGCGCATTCATGCTTAAAACAAAAACACATGGACATGAAGATCTTATTAGAATAAATTAAAACTTTAAAAAAAAACAGATTCAAAGCACATGTTATGGTTTTTGTTTTCAAAATTCAATTTAAGAAAGAATTGAAAACCTTAAAACTTCAAAACTACTATCCGGTAAGGTACAAAGTTCGTGGTTTTAGAAGAAAATCGTTAACACTTTATTTTGTGGAGAAAATGTTACCATGAAACCAAACAGTTCATAGTAAATATACCGTTAACAACATAATGCTAGTATGTATTATTTACAGTGATAAATACCAATATGACATATTTTAGGAAATATTGATATTAATTTCATCAATTAATTAACATTTTTGTAGACATAAATATTTTATTTCGGTCGAAAAATATCAAAAATATCATGTTTAAGAATTTAATCAATAAATTTCAACAGCAAGGAATTTTATGACTCACATAAAATCGTATAATAAAACAAATTTCTTTCAAACATATTCTTCGACAGCGAAGAATTTGATGACTCATATAAAATCACACAATAAAATTTCTTTCTTTCATCCATATTCAAATTTTAAGTCATTTAGAATCTTAATTGTCTAAATACGTAAGAATGACTGCAGTTGTTTCTATTGATACTTCATGTATATCTGACAGGAATAAATCACAAGTACACACATCCTAACTGTGACAGCACACTTTAATTAGATCTAAACAACAAATTGATACTGAATTGAACTGGCTAGGAAACTGGATTTAAAATGATATTTGCTAAAGAAAAACATGATACTGAATTGAACCTGCTAGAAAATGGATTTAAAACCAGTCTTTCTCAAGTAAAAAATATTTTTGACTGAATGATGTTTGAAAGTCGGACAGTAATTGGTATTTTTGTAGTGGACCGTACATACCTTGCTCATTCATGATATTCTGTATGTTGGAAGGCGAGGATAACCCTCGGTGCATAGGATGTTATGTGCCATTCACCGTTAAACATTTTTTATTGGACTGCATTGACCTTCCTTCTACTCGACAATTTTTTATCGTAACGTTACAAGTCTAAAGACCCTCAAAATGTTGAGATTTATAATATTCTAGGTTATCTGAAAGATGTTGGTCTATATTATAGACTATGACTTACAATTTTAATCTTTTGTGATAATATAACTATTTTAGATTTTTAACATTTGTCTTTTGCCTTTTAGTTATTTCCTTTTTGGATCGCTGTATGTTTTACTGGTTAATGACCCTAATGACCTCCAGGGTAACGAAAATAAAACTGATACGCTAACAATGGTTTATGAATGGTGTCGTACGTAAGTAAATTAAAATTGTATTAACGGGACTATCGATGTATAGTTAATACCATGAATATAGACAATAGTTTCCTCTTATGGAGCCTATACGTAACAAATATATCATTTTAAAATTAGGATAGTGACACATGACACTTAATAGGGATGTGATTGGTGACGCTGAAATATGCAAATATATTCCAAATTAAGAAAATATTTCAAAATGAGTTAATAAAGTATGCTATGATCATAAGACGTGTTTATTACTGAAACTAAGATTTTCTAATTAAAAAATTTAGTCACAACACGTTCAATGTTATTTTAATCTGATCCTCTTCGATTTCGTTATGGTGATGGTTTGAAAAAAGTTTCATATCGATAATTTCCTGAAATAAAAAAATATAGACGCGAAAACCCTGAAATTGAATATTGTTCAAAAGATACACAAATGAATAACACATTTTACAATGAATTGAACTGCATTACCAAGCAGTTTTGACATTCCAGTGGTATACTGGGGCGTTGTCGATTTGTTAACAAGGGATGTATCGGGGAACTTATCAGAACGGGAAGAAAGTACAGAAAGTCCTCAAATGTTTCAAGACATCTTGGAGATACACGTTAGGAGTTTGGATTGTCCATGGAGAAGGAAAGGTTTTCTGATCATTTCTGTGGTATATTTGATTTACGTGTGTGAAACTTTTTTTTTTCTTAAAATTATTTCCTTTCCTAACACATAATAGTCACAGGCTAAACATACAGGTTGTTTGTAAGCAAGATTCTTCATCTATTTTGTTTGTTTCAGTTTACCGCCCTGTAACAGCCAGAGTCACATAAAGACGATATCCGCGGATAATGGGGTCGCTGATAGGTGATTTTATAGTGTTATCACTGTGAAATATCACGGACATGGTACATGACACCCGTACGATTACAATATACTGAAATCATGACTTTTAGTGAGGTCAATTTGACAGCTACGAATATTATGATTTGCATATTTTTTCCTTAAAAATGGAGAGAATCTTTCAGTTGATAATATGTGAAAGATGCCTGATATCATGGTCACATGGTGTAAACTACAACAGAAACACAAGCCCGGGGTTTGAAAACTTATAATTCATGCTCCGTCATTTTATGATTTCTAGAAAATACTTAAAATATATTGTGTGTGTTATATATAGATACGTATTTCTGTTGACACAAATGTACACTTATATATACCAACAAAAAAGAGCTAGCCTTCCACTCTCCCTCTTCTTGACCCTCCCCTACCCTCTTTCCCGAAATTTGTCACCGCCACTATTATCATTATTTCGTTCAGTTGACATGTTTTGCATGTATGTCACAACATATTATCGGAGATGTTGCAAAAAGTGTCCCTACAGACCATGGTGTTGCGAACTGCTGCTCTGTGTGTAAGAGTGTGAGGTTAACACAAGCACGTTGGTAAATTCAGACGAGGCTGACAATGAAGTGTTACAGAATGGCAGTTTACGGAAAGTGCCGAGAGTTACCGATTGTTATATAAACGTTAAAATATATTTTTCGTATATTTTTTTTCATGTTTTTTTGTTTGTAAAGAACACGAATCACATAAAAATATGTATAGTAATATCAGATCGTAACGACAAAAAATCACAATGGATAATACAAATGAATATATAAAATAAATGTAATTAATTTCCTTTCAACGTTTTTTAAACGTAGTTTTTCCTATTTTTAAAGTATTTCTTGTTAATGGGCGGGTGGGGTATGTGGTTGGTGGGAGGGATATGTTGGTGGATGGGGTATATTGTTGGTGGGTGGGATATATTGTGGGTGGGTGGGGTATGTTGTTGGTGGATGGGGTATATTGTTGGTGGGTGGGTATATTGTGGGTGGGTGGGGTATATTGTGGGAGGGTGGGGTATATTGTGGGTTGTTGGGGTATATTGTGGGTGGGTGGAGTATATTGTGGGTGGGTGGGGTATATTGTGGGTTGTTGGGGTATATTGTGGTGGGTGGAGTATATTGTTGGTGGATGGGTATATTGTGGGTGGTGGGGTATATTGTTTGTGGGTGGTATATTGTTTGTGGGTGGGGTATATTGTTGGTGGATGGGTATATTGTGGGTGGGTGGGTATATTGTGGGTGGATGGGTATATTGTGGTGGATGGGGTATATTGTTGGTGGTGGGGTATATTGTGGGTGGTGGGGTATATTGTGGGTTGGTGGGGTATATTGTGGGTGGGTGGGGTATATTGTGGGTGGGTGGGGTATATTATGGGTGGATGGGTATATTTTTGGTGGATGGGTATATTGTGGGTGGATGGGTATATTGTTGGTGGGTGGGGTATGATGTTGGTGGATGGGGTATATTGTGGGTGGGTGGGGTATATTGTGGGTGGGTGGGTGGGGTATATTGTGGGTGGGTGGGGTATATTATGGGTGGATGGGTATATTTTTGGTGGATGGGTATATTGTTGGTAGGTGGGGTATGATGTTGGTGGATGGGGTCTATTGTGGGTGGGTGGGTGGGGTATATTGTTGGTGGATGAGTATATTGTTGGTGGATGGGTATATTGTGGGTGGGTGGGTGGGGTATATTGTGGGTGGGTGGGGTATATTGTGGGTGGATGGGTATATTGTGGGTGGATGGGTATATTGTGGGTGGGTGGGGTATATTGTTGGTGGGTGGGGTATATTGTGGTGGGTGGGGTATGTTGTTGGTGGATGGGTATATTGTGGGTGGATGGGTATATTGTGGGTGGATGGGTATATTGTGGGTGGGTATATTGTGGGTGGGTGGGTATATTGTGGGTGGGTGGGGTATATTGTGGGTGGGTGGGGTATATTGTTTGTGGGTGGGGTATATTATGGGTGGGTATATTGTTGGTGGATGGGTATGTTGTGGGTGGATGGGGTATATTGTGGGTGGGTGGGGTATATCGTTGGTGGGTGGGGTATATTGTGGGTGGGTATATTGTGGGTGGGTGGGTATAGTGGGTATATATTGTTGGTGGATGGGGTATATTGTGGGTGGGTGGGTTATATAGTGGGTGCGAGCGTGTGATCTCATAGTGTGGGTGGGTATATTGTGGGTGGGTGGGGTATATTGTTGGTGGATGGGTATATTGTGGGTGGGTTGGGTATATTGTTGGTGGATGGGTATATTGTGGGTGGGTTGGGTATATTGTTGGTGGATGGGTATATTGTGGGTGGGTTGGGTATATTGTTGGTGGATGGGTATATTGTGGGTGGGTATATTGTGGGTGGGTGGGTATATTGTGGGTGGGTGGGTATATTGGGGTGGATGGGTATATTGTGGGTGGGGTATATTGTGGGTGGATGGGTATATTGTGGGTGGATGGGTTGTTGTGGGTGGATGGGTATATTGTGGGTGGATGGGTATATTGTGGGTGGGTGGGATATATTGGTGGATGGGTATATTGTGGGTGGATGGGTATATTGTGGGTGGGTGGGATGTATTGTGGGTGGATGGGTATATTGTGGATTGGTATATTGTGGGTGGGCGGGGTATATTGTGGGTGGATGGGTATATTGTGGGTGGGTGGGGTATATTGTGGGTTGTTGGGGTATGTTGTTGGTGGATGGGGTATATTGTTGGTCGGTGGATGGGGTATATTGTTGGTGGGTAGGGTATATTGTGGGTGGATGGGTATATTGTGGGTAGGTGGGGTATATTGTGGGTAGGTGGGGTATATTGTGGTATATTGTGGGTGGGTATATTGTGGGTATATTGTTTGTGGGTGGGGTATATTATGGGTGGGTGGTGTATATTGTGGGTGGATGGGGTGTATTATGGGGAGGTGGGGTATATTGTGGGTGGGTGGCCTATATTGTGGGTGGATTAGTATATTATGGGGAGGTGGGGTATATTGTGGGTGAGTGGGATATATTGTGGGTGGATGGGTATATTGTGGGTGGGGTAAATTGTTGGTAGGTGGGATATATTGTGGTGGGTATATTGTGGGTGGGTGGGGTATATTGTGGGTGGATGGGTATATTGTGGGTGGGTGGGGTATATTGTGGGTGGGTGGGGTATATTGTTGGTGGGTGGGGTATATTGTTGGTGGGTGAGGTATATTGTGGGTGGGTGGGGTATATTGTGGGTGGGTGGGGTATATTGTTGGTGGGTGGGGTATATTGTGGGTAGGTGGGGTATATTGTTGGTGGATGGGTATATTGTGGGTGGATGGGGTGTATTGTTGGAGGACGGGTGTATAAGTGTCCTTTACATCACTCGCTCTCGTATGACAATGAGAGCTATATGAACATTAAAATGATCACATGACAAAAGGATTATACATCACTGATATTTGACTTATCATTTCTGTTTGTGGCAAAGTGACGGTGTACTTTGATCACTCACGTGCAGTGAGTAACGATATAATCTTACGTCATACAGATAGATCAGTTACTGACCAACATACCACAAAGATGTCGACTCACTCCTCATCACGATGTGACCACGCCTACGTCATAGTTCTAAAAGGGAGACAACCCTGAAACAGTTCAATGTGTTGTCATGCAAACTCACAAACATTGATAAACGAATAACTGTCTTGGATACGGCCGACAAAAAGCTGTAATCTTAATTAATTTTGAAATTTGCTATCATAATTGTTAATCAGATAATGCTTTTTAATCTATTGAAATATTTTGGAATGATATTTTTCAAATGTGTAATTAACACGAATAATATAATATATTAAAACAAAACTGACATTTTGAAATAGGTTTTGAAACAACGGTAAAATAATGTTAATCACATATATGTATATATATATATATATATATGGAAAAAATAATTTATTCCGCGTTTAATTTTGAAACCGATTATTTTTTTCAGAGTATATGATACATATATCTTCATTATTGAAGTAAAATGCAAACGTTTCAATCTTCTATATGACACGTGTCTCCTGTCATTGTCTCGGTATGATTGTTAATTACATTAGGCGAGAACGCCCAAATTACTGGTGCCAATCTTTTTTGACGCATCCGTCTCTGACAATGAGATATAGAACATGGACCGAATGAACTACAAACCAGGCAACCTTTGTACCCCCATCAAAATGATATTGAAGTAAAATCAGCGTTTTAACAGACATGTACCGAATAGTACCGTAGACATGTGACCTTTGACCTCCTGACGTAACGTGTACGTTGGCGTTATTTCATTCATATTTTTACTTGACACGTTTGATAGATGGTTCAAATACTGAAAATCTGTTTTCAAACAATTGACCTATGTCTCTGTGTCAGTATTCATACGTAAAATTTATAACTATAAAACTACAAAGCTTGGTTGACACATTAATTGAAAAATATATATTTGTTGGTGCTGTTGTATACCGCGAGTTGAAAATATCCCCAAACTGAAAGAATAAACTGTCACTCTTCAAGTGAACATAAGTATCATCGGTTCCTACTGTGGCTGTAGTGTACCATTTCTCAACCCGAGAACGTTTTATTGTGACACAATATGATGAGAAAACGAAATTATCGGTAAATTTCCTACTTTAACTTCTGGCCCCACTTGTATAAAACATCTCAACTTGAGATTTCCTCAAGCCCAGATTTTCCTCAGCTAATATCTCCTTGAAAATATCTTGTATGAAAATTCCTCAAGGAATTTCAGGACATCCTAGCCGATGACTTCCTCCTGTTCCTTGAGAAAATTTTATACAGGCCGTTTTTGAGGAGATATTAGCTGAGGAAAATCTCGACTTGAGGAAATCTCAAGTTGAGATGTTTTATACAAGTGGGGCCTGGTTCTGTTAATTGGCCATCTGTAGTTGTTCAATAATTGCCAGCAAAAATAGTATCAACTGAATAACAAAGGCGGTTTCTTTTCTTTTATCAATTTTTCATTTTATAAACTATAATTAGATATTTTGATCGTCTTTGAAACCTACGCTGTCTTCTCAATCTCCTTTCTTTGAGTGCAAGGGTTTGATAATATCATATTATATCATATCAGTGTAGTTTAAATGTCAAAGGTGAAATAAGTCCGAGAAAGATAAAAGTGAGTAGCATTTGTTGATAAAGATAAATATATCGATAAATATAACGTTTATCATATGACACATATCATATATAAAGCAGATGTCTCCGTTAGTGTAGATCTGAAGTGTTCATGGAAATTTAAATAAACCACGCAATATTCAGCATGATACATCACTACCTTTTATTTAAGAAAATTTCAAAGACTTCTTGGTGTTGCTTTAAGTCTCATTACGTCATTTCCTGTTACAACCGACTCTGTCAATTACTGACGAGTGAAATTGATAACATTAACCTATATAAATATACACACTATATATTTATATATTTGTTACGGAAGTATATATAGAGTCAAAAGAACGCGTAAGAAAAGATGATAATATATTCCGAAAACTAGTTAGAAGTTTGATTTATTTGTTGACATAGTACGCATTATGTCATTGGCCACTGTTATTGACAAACAATGGATTTAATTGGCTGTTACATGTGGTTATTCTGTGACGTCACGCGCTGTCTAATTCAATAACGTTAGACGACTACTTTACGACATGGAAGTCGTAAAATAATGACGATATGAGATCTGTTCACCCAGTGGTATAGTAACGTTGTAAACCCACGTGGTGAGAGCACGTGTTCTTTAAAGAACGAGAAGTTCCAGACACGTATCAATTACATATTATCCACGTAGACATATTGCATTGTTTCAATATCATAAATATATCTTATATTGAATATCGATCATATGACCGGACCTTTTCCCGGTAGATTCGCCCTTGTTATAGTTTTGCATGTTTGTCACAAGTGTAATATTTCCTGTTGTTTCAAGTCTCCCAAAAACGAAAACTTCAAAGACTTGTTATATAACATCTCACGGGGGTGCTTACTTAGCATAATATATTTAAGTACACATTGTTTACTTTCATTGGTTTTCAGTGACCATCCAACTTTGGGACCACTTGATAAGAACTCCCATCATCACCACACTATCGCCTCAAATAGATAACGTTGTAGACAATACGTCACATAATTTTCAAATTGATTTGGTGCAAGAAATGTTATCCAGTATACATAACAAACAAACTGTTCCTAGATCGTGGACCACTGTAAGTGCCATTTAACTGTAACCACGTATTATAGTTACATTCATATCACAATTCTACAAGTCCATCACAACCTCCTGCGTTCCGTTTTCTGTAAAGGTTGTTTTTTCAATTGTTTTAGAATTTCGCGGTTTTACCGAAAGTTTATATCCTTAAAAAGGAATGGAACAAAATTTCTTATATCACGGCCAGAAGAAGATTTGAGTGTGACGTTTTGATGACTGCAAGGCCAACTTTATTAGACAAATGACCAGTGTGGAGCGTACTAGTACAGACGTTTAGAGTGTACAAAATGGTAAGGAATCGACCGTTTAGTCGGCTATGCTATAATCATATATATACAAACGTCGGAAATATTGTGACGAGATGGTAAAAATTTGCAGAAAACAAACACAATATGACAACAATGTATTGTAGTCGTTTCTGCTATGCTTTATTTAACACTTGTCTTAGATATGGGAAAGTATGTGGGCCCCCTCGTCTCTGTATAGTACTGGCCCGCCACGACGTATCCAAATACAATATAGCCTCCTCGGCCAGCCGCACGAAAGTGATGTTCTCCTTGTTGACTATTTAGGAATTTTCGCAGTTAAAGATTTGATTTTGTTGCATGCCATGATCTACAAGTGCCGGTTTATTAATCTGTGATTAAGGATGATTACTCTCTGATCTGGTGAATGTTTATACCTTCTTTGGAATTTTCGTATTTATGGTGTAGTTCTCTTGGAGATCATGAAACGGATATTGGATCATTTATTTTCTTTAAAGAGGTCTGGGTTTTTTTTTTGCGATTTCATTCCTTGAAAAATCAAAAGGAATATCAGAACCTGTTGAAAATTTTGAAAAATCAGTCAAGTTCTGAGCTTGAGGTGACGAGACATCGATTACAATAGAAGCAGAACCTATACTCTTCCCTATAAACTTCAATGTCTGTTTGACCGAGTCAAGACATCATCTTCTATATGTTGTACTCGTCAGCGTTTTTTGTCAACGTTCATATCCACTTCATCAACATCGTGGTTCTTGTCATCACAGTGACTTATCGACAGAGATGCGTGTTTTTGTAGCCCCGATGATGGATGGCTCCGCACGAACCCAGGAAAAAATAGATGACCTTTAACCCCTTTGTCACATTTACTCTTAATTGTTTCAAAATTCAACTAACCTGTATAAAAGAAGGAGAGTAGAACGACTGCCATCATCAGATTTTGAGCAAACCTGGCGGAGAAGGCCGGCAGCCATTAATTAACGGAATAACACAGAAAGGTAAGTAGTTTGGAGAACACTAAGTTTGATATCTAACATCTGTCTGGCTAATTACTTTAATACACTATAATTTAGTTTAAACATGTTTGAATCCTAATAATTAAAAAAAAAATCCAGAGTACGACAATTCAGAAATGTTCGGATAGGGGCTCGTGGGGGATGTGGAAGTAATACATATAACGAGGATGAGAAGAGAAGAAAATGACACAAGGCTCGGTACTTTTGACCTTTCACTCACGTCAAAAAACGTTTTATATTTCATTGATCACGTGATTTATTTATCCTGCAAAATTCATCTAAAATTCAGACTATCGAAACTGAACAGATTGTGATAGGATTTGCGTTTACATGGCGTTGATATTACACTGAATTTTACCTGATTCGCTGAAATATGCTGCTCGCGAAAATCTATCTGTTTTCATAGTATACATACGGCTCTGTTTAAAATATATTGTAGACGCAGAATATGATAAAAACATACATATATACACTAACAAATAGCATAGATAGTTCCAAACTTCAAAGTTTATCATTTTATGACTATTTTTCTTAAATGACTTTTTAATTGAAACAAACAAATTTGCTTATTCAGATAAATGTTTGGGTGTCTTGAACCAGTAAATCAGAGAGTATGGCGCTAAAAATATTATATATATTTGACCTTAATATCAAGGTCTACCTTTAGGTAAGATATGAAATATAAAGATAAACAGTAAAACATAAATAAATAAATAAATAAATGAAAATTGTGACAGTGACACGAAACATAAGCAATGTAAACACTAATACAAAAATGTATCTTAGAATAGATTTGATTTATAATTTTTAGCATGAAAATGCAGCACACTTTGATTCAATGATAAGAGTTCGCACTACATAAACATTCCAGCGTGATTATTTTCGACAACGGAATAAATATTAAATTCAATTAAATAAAACAAACATTAAGAAGCCGTACACATTAATTCCTCGGTAAATGTTAGCTCCACATATACTCTCCAGCGTGACTATTATCGACAGTGGCATGAATACAAATCAAACGAGGTCTTCATTATGTATAAGGTATGTGTTAATAGTGACGGGTGACGGATACATTCACGAACATCTGAAGTAATTTATCATATAAAATCACGATCGATAGACATATTATATCTGACAAGTACAGATTATTTTTAAAACCTTTTCTGTTTTAATCAAACATGAAAAAGCAACGAATATCATGCAGAAATATTCTTTACCAACTTTAAAAAGAGTTGTCGAAAACTTAAACATTTGGAGATAAAACTAAATATATATTTTCTCTTTCATTTTTTTATCCTCCGTTTTTTCAAAAAAGTAACATTTCAATTTAACAAAAAATAAAATAAAATAAAATGGTCGTCAGCTTCGAGAAATAAAATAACGTTCGATTAACAGCTATATGTTTTGGAGGCGTCATCCCAATGTATACGAGGTAGATATAAGTGTTGTGTGCGATTTTTAAGTTTTCGATATGTTGAATGCAAGACTCCTTTTGATAGTACGGGTGTCAAACTGACATTATAGTGCTGTCACACTGGAGTATACTACCGCGAAGCAGGACACCGCCCGGCCTTATTACACTAACAAAACACAAAAAAATTGAACGAGCCCTGCCATAGTTATAAAAATATGATATCAACCTCATAGTCTTTAGATCTTACCACCGTTAATGATACTGAAAATTATATACAATGTATCACGTGTATTATGACCCATATTATCACGCAGAATGCATTTACAAACCTTGCACCCTTTTCATAAAATGAAACCGTAGCGAAACTGACAACTTGTCATGATATCTGTCAATCATTTACGTTTGAAGTGCTTTAATTAATTCTAGTGGTATCACACAAGAAACAGGTGTTCATGGCGGTTGACGTGTTACTTGTCACATTAAAATAACATCGTCTGATTTCTAAATGAAATCTAAATATTTCTTTTCGCGGTTTGTAATTTGCAGACAAGAAAACAGAAATATTTCTTTGGTTAAAAACCAATTAAGTTTCTAAAATTCAGTTTGAAAATAAATAAATACAAAATGTAAACGTGATGAATCAAAAGAAAAAGAAGTTATGAAGTTACAAAAATCAAAAGATAATAGGCAAAAGGCAAAGACGTGAATGTCAGAATTGAATGCAAATTGAGATAAATATGGTTTACTCTTTCGTCTGGATTCTCTCATCACCGAAACGTCCTCGAAGGACGAAACAGCCGTATAGGAAAGTTCTGTTTCATACTTATCAAATATTACATACAATACCACACGTGTCTTTTATGTATAATCTGTTGATCTAGTTTAAGTATTTCCGATCGCCCTTGGAGAGTAAAAAGAATGTTTTATCTAGACATTTAGATGTAATAAAATATGATATACAATCAAACCTCGTTATCTCGAATTCTTATAACACGAAGCCATTGTACAGTTCGAAGTGTTTTGTCGGTCCCGGCCAAACTTCACACTAAATATTCTATATTATTTAAATCGAACAATCGGATAACTCGAAGTTTTCAGCATGGTTCCTTCGACTTCGAGATAACGAGGTTTTACTGTACATGAACAGTGTAATCATATGATACGAAAAGTAGTGTAACATTAACATAGAATGACGTTTTCAATGTTGTAATTGCAACCATCATTTTCAGTTTCTAATTTTATTTTCCAGAAAAAAATAATCCCTTGATAATTCAAAAGAAGAGATATGACAGCAATATTATTGAAAATCGCGTTCTTGTTGGCGAACATCGGGCTATCGTCACAGCATGGCAGAATGATGGAGCCAGTTCAGAGGTCATCGATGTGGAGAAAAGGGTTCAATACACCCCCAAATTACGAGGACACTCAACTGTACTGCGGTGGGCGAGACGTAAGTATTCACTGCATTAATTAAAGACCAACCTTCATATGATTGGCTTAACCACAAACCGAAATTTTCAAATCTTCTTTTAATATTTAACGTATCGTGTAAGGACTTGTTTGATTTGATAGGCTTCCTTCCGATGAGATTGATGATATTTAAGATAACAATTTTTATCAAATTATAAAACTATATAATAACTTAAAGCTTTCCAATCAGCAATGCTCCAATTTTTTAAAAATATTAACTTCTAAATATTACAGGCAATACAGCGCCTAGGAGGACTATGCGGTGTATGTGGCGACCCCTATGAGACCGACGTTCGCGAGAACGAGGCTGGTGGGGCCTTTGCCAATGGAATCATAGTTCGATCCTATCCGAAAGGCACGTCACAGATCCGGGTATCTATTGAACTAACAGCCTATCACAAAGGATACTACGAGTTCCGAATCTGCCCTCACAACAACTTCTCGACTCCTGTTTCACAGGACTGTTTGAACAGATACCTACTTCCGGTAGCAGAAGCAACAGTCGACCAGGGCGAGCCCACAAGATATTATCCAGAGGCTGGTGGTATGCATGACCTCACCCTCTTCTTACCCCCCGGAATATCTTGTTCTCAGTGCGTCCTACAATGGCGGTACCGCACAGGTAAGGACTCTCAATATTTAATGTTGTTTATTTGTTTGTTTGCATTATTATGTCCTAGCAATAACCAAAGAAAAAACGGTTTACATGGATGATGGCACCACTCAAGTAAACGTTTATAGTTTAATCATAGTGAAATATGATTAATTGAAAACGGTAGCATGACACTCTTCCCGGTCCAAGTATGCTGACTGACAAGTTTCTTCTGTTTACACTTTAATTTGAGTGTCAATCAGGAAACAGCATCCATTTAATAAACTTTGTTTGGTTTCATAAAGAAGCAATTTAACGATTTTAAAACTTATTTATTTCGATATTAAGTATTGTCACTCGTTCATAAAATATATTTATGTACTGATTTATTTTAGGAAATAGCTGGGGTATCAACAAAGAGGGCCGAGGGTGTATAGGCTGTGGAGTTCAGGAGGAGTTCCGTAACTGCGCAGACATCAGTATAGGATCCGAAACTTCTGGTTCCGATGTGACGTTGCGTCCCCGCCCTGCTCCAAAGATACATCAGAGGACTCCATCGAGACCTAGAACCCTTCCACCAACAACCACCACCACCACCACCACCACCACCACCACGACCACGACGACCACCACAACCCCGACACCACTACCTGTCACCGTGACACCGGTTGTTTCCACAGCACGCCCGCAGCGGCCGCGATTTTTGAACCAATGGTGGCGACAGCTACCAAATAGACGACCAGACAGACGTCAACCGTCAGTATCACGACCTTCACAAGACAGATTCCCTACATCGGACAGAAATCCCGTAGCAGAAAGGCGGCCTTCGCCTTCAATGAGAGGTCCCAGACCACGTGATCCACTTAGAGAATCGCGAAGAATAAGTTGGAGGAGACCTGGACCCGCTCGTTCCCAACATAGGATTGGATCCCGGGAAAATCCTATATTCCCAGGATTGGATATTCCTGTAATCAGACGTCCAACATGGGAAGACAACTCCTTCGTAAATTTACGGCCCACAACAACACCCACTCCAGTCAGGACTACTACCAGAAGTATTGGTGTCGACTGGAACGCGATACTCCAACTTAATATACAACAGTTGAGAACATTCCTTAACAGACTACGATTGCTCCAGTTTCAGACACCCTTCCGGTCATCCAGAACTAATACAAGGACACCCGCACCAACTCGCACGAGAAGTAGTTCACTTACAAACAGACTTTTTATGTCCCCAGAGATGCCGATGTCAGATCAAGGGATGGCTTTCCGTGTTTCTGACAACACGGTGACAATACCGGGCAAACAGAGTGAGTCCGGAGTAAACGTGAACACGGTGCAGGACAACGCGCCACTTGATTTATATATAAACGAGTATAACACACTTAGTTCTGGCTCACTGGAGGCCAACAGTAGTCCCAAGGAAGCTTGGTACACTGAGATAGTATCTCGCATGAAAAGCGAAGCCGGACCTGCCAACAGTCATCCACAGACACAATAAAGTACAGCGCTGACGTCATAAGAAAGATCTGTTTAATATGATCAATGTGACGTCATTAGATATCTTGCTTCTAAACATAAACGATCTGACGTCATGATAGTTTGTATTACTGATAACAAATACATGACGTGATAAGAAAGATCTTCTTACTGTAAGCAATGTGACGTCATAATATATTTTGTTACGAAATATAAGCGACCTGACGTCATACGAAATAATGTAACTTAATATTACTCTGATGTCATTATAAACGTAATTTAATCGATGTAAAAATATATTTATTTCATCAGGGTTTGATATTATTACACATAAAAATATATCTACAGAATATGTCAGTTACAGTATTTTTACATCCCGTTGATGTGACTTGGGCCTCAATTATCCACTGACGGAACCTAAAAGATAGGTATTATTTTGAAATTTTCAATTGACTAACTCACGTGACCTTGGAATTGTTTATTTGCCGTTGACTACTTTAAAAGAAAATCTGTTTTGATCATAGTCTGAAAGCTGACAAATTCCTTCAAGAGGCATACTAATTGATTTTTTTAAAAACCTATTTCATTTTTTTTGTCAAATCGAAAAATAGTATGTTTCCATTATGTTTCATTTCTTTACGTGCACATACAGATATATGCATATTCATCAGTTTGCGTGCGTTAGTGCGTGCGTGCGTGTGTTATTTATCAGTTCGTGTGTGTGATTCATTGACATGTGTGCACACGTGTAATCATTCATATAGAAATCCATACATGTTTCCCTAATGTGTAACTGTATTATTTTTGTATTTATCATTAAATTATTTTCAAAACTTTAAAATCAGTTTTGACGTTTCTTTGTCGGATAAGTTTCAAACGTGCTGCAACATTACTTAAGTGTGTGCTATCATCACTCGTTGTATCAGCGTATTAACGAGGGATGGGGGGCACAGGTTTTCGGCAAACGATACTGAAAACGTACCAGTAATATTAAAAGGTCAGTTTGGGCATACAGTAGTGTAACCGACAGAACACCGAAATTTGTCGATAAGACAACGTCTATCGACGGAGTCACGGAGACGGCATAACTGTAACCAACCAACCAACCAAAACAACCAACCGACCCCTCAACCGGCCGACGGACCAGTCCCTCCCTACCGACCTCACCCATCAGCTCACCAACCGACGGACAGACCAGTACCTCCCTCTCTATCTCAGCCACCAACCCACCAACCACCTGACCAACCGACTGACCAGTCCCTTCCTCCCTATCTCAGCCACCAACCCACCCACCAGCTCACTGACCAACCGACAGACCAGTCCCTCATTCCCTATCTCAGCCACCAACCCACCCACCAGTTGACCGACCAACCGACCGACCAGTCCCTCCCTCCCTACCTCACCCACCAACCCACCCACCAGCTGACCGACCGACCGACAGACCAGTCCCTCCCTCCCTATCTCAGCCACACACCAGCTGACCGACCAACCGACCGACCAGTCCCTCCCTCTCTATCTCAGCCACCAACCCACCAACCACCTGACCAACCGACTGACCAGTCCCTTCCTCCCTATCTCAGCCACCAACCCACCCACCAGCTCACCGACCGACCGACCGACAGACAAGTCCCTCCCTCCCTTCCTCACCCACCAACCCTACCACCAGCTGACCGACCGACCGACAGACCAGTCCCTCCCTCCCTATCTCAGCCACCAACCCACCCACCAGCTCACCGACCGACAGACAGACCAGTCCCTCCCTGCCTCCCTCCCTCCCTATCTCAGCCACCAACCCACCCACCAGCTGACCGACCGACCAGTCCCTCCCTATCTCAGCCACCCACTAGCTGACCGACCGACTGACCGACCGACCAGTCCCTTCCTCCCTATCTCAGCCACCAACCCACCCACCAGCTCACCGACCGACCGACCGACCGACAGACCAGTCCCTCCCTCCCTTCCTCACCCACCAACCCTACCACCAGCTGACCGACCGACCGACAGACCGGTCCCTCCCTCCCTCCCTATCTCAGCCACCAACCCACCCACCAGCTCACCGACCGATAGACAGACCAGTCCCTCCCTGCCTCCCTCCCTATCTCAGCCACCAACCCACCCACCAGCTGTCCGACCGACCGACAGACCAGTCACTCCCTCCCTATCTCAGCCACCAACCCACCCACCAGCTGACCGACCGACCGACAGACAGACCAGTCCCTGCCTCCCTCGCTATCTCAGCCATCCACATTTAAATAGTTAAACTTGAGTGAGAATGATTCCATTGGTGTTGTACAAAAGACACACAAGTAAGTAACACATTTCAATACAAATTTATTGTAAGATATAGTAAAGCAAAGACTAAACGGAATCGTTCTGGCGATCTTCTAGAACTCGTCAGTGATGGTAAGGGTATGGAGAATTGAAATCTTCAGAAAATCTTTGCGACTTTTCCTTCGGTCCTTTTTTCCTCAGTTGCCTCCTAGGCATCAAACTTTAGGCCCTTAGCATCACTGACGAGTTCTTAAAGGACAAAACAGTTGTATGGTGCATTTTGATTAAATGTTTTACTCTACTGTAAGTCTAAATTTGTATTAAAATGTTATATTCACTGGTGTGCCTTTTGTAAAAATTAAACATAAAAACGAACAAAAAACTCTATATCTCGTTCCACATGGACGTAGAGCCTTCGTCAGTTTATTTCATATTTTGCATTAAATTTAGGTCAAGCAGGAAATAATTAAACCACAAATATTCTGTACTTGATTTTCTCCTTTGATGTCAAAATATTGTCAGTATTATCAATCACATACAAATAGGACACAACATGATTCAATTTCCATCCTAGATATTAGCGTGGTTTAAGTCAACTGTTGGTGATAGACGTACCTGTACACGATGTAATCGAGCGTGATATCTCAGTTAAATTCTACGTCATTCCTAGAACTTGTATGTTGTATAATTCATGTATCCGAATCGTCTGATGCTATATTTAGAAATTTTAAAGCCGAGGTAGACCCGAGTAACGTGACATGTTCGCCTCGTTTAATTTTCGCCCTTTTTGTTCATAAGCAGAGAGGGTGAAATTAAGATGATTCAATTGTTTTATAAAATCATTTGATATAATCCACATAGCCAGAAATAATATCAGCCGATCAGGGGGTGAATTTGTGTATAATTGTACATGGCCGAAAATAACCTGGGACGAAAATGTCTTGGTTTACAGTATTTGTCATCGTCCGTTAAGTTTTATTTCATCATAGTCAGATAGCTGAGGTAATAAACAAATAGGAAATTTTCAGAAGATACGTTTGTCTGTAATCACACATAAACTCATTTAACGTGATAAGTTTCTTTTCATTTTACTTGTTAAAGGGGCCTCCGTATTTTTTTTTTTTTTTTTTTGTTCGCCCTTTGACCTCGTTCGTTGAATTTCAGTTTTAATTAGATTGTGTTAATATGTGATCGGTTTTTTCCCTTTTTCCTGTTAAGATAATGTTTTGTCCTTATAGGCTACGTTAAGGATGGTACAACGGAAAGTGTCAAACGAAAAAATCTTGAGAGTAATAGAAGTAACAATGTTATAGAAACACGGCGCTGTACGGTAGACAATTTAGGACATGATATGGCACACAGGAGGTATAGGACGGACAGACAGACGCTATACGAAAAGACGGACAGATATCACAAGACAAACGGATTGAGGCAGATAGAAGATATAGTACGTAAATAAGGTACACAGACAGACAGGCCAACCTGACAGACAGACAGACAGACGGACAGACAGACAGACTCACTCTATATGTCAGGCATCGTGACAAGAAAAAAATCACCCTTGAACGAGCACACAGTCGAACCACGACGTCGTCGAGAACGTGGGGAAATTTCGAGTTACCAAAGTATTCGATTTAAGTAAGCTCGAATGTTTAGTGTGAAGTTTAACCAGGAACGACGGAATACTTCGAATTATACAGGGTCTTCAAGTTACAGGAGTCCAAGTTAACGAGGTTTATATTAGAAGTGTAATCTAACCATCAAAACATCACACTTGAATATTTCATTACTGGTGACCGCATTCCTACAATCTATTTTGGTGACTTAACACAATATAAGGATATTACTGATTCACAGTTACAGACTTTCAAAACAATATATCATTACAATATCCATCATGTTTATACCGAGTCCTTTCTAATATCCTGTTTAAACTGCGTCACTGTTTTCTTCGTACACGGAAAGTGAATATTGATTACCAGGAAGGTGTGCATTCTTTTTTGTTTTGTTTTTAGAAACACCTGTTTGAATTTTGTTTAAATTGTTACAAAAATATGATAGATAATCAAAAAGTTAAAACTGAAGCCATTTAGTATTATCAGTGTAAGTTTATTTATGAAATATTAAATTATCTTACAAATGAATTGTTTTTCCAAAAAAACAAAAAAAACCCAAATAGATCAGTAAAAAAATACTAACTGTACTTCGAAACAACTTTGTCAACATAAATTTGATGCTTGTGAAAATGAAATCATAATTATTTAACTAAATGGTATCCTAGGTATGTATACATACACAGTCTATAACAACAATGTCAGCCACCGTTTGTGTGATATCAGTGATTTCATTAAAATCAGTGATACAGATATCGATGTAGGGACTTCAATCAATAAAACTTATACGTCATTAAAACAGAAATAAAAAAATTGTCACTAAACCAACACAGAAAATGGCGACAGGTTTACAACATAATAAATCAAACACAAATTCGATGAAACTATAGCAAAATATGAACAAAGGAAATATTGGAGCTGATTTCTGTAAGTTTCTGGCGAATAAGACCAGGTGTTTCGGAAAAGGTAAGCGTTTTCTGCTGCACCGGCTTTGCACGCAAAGTAAAAATTTACCAATTTAGATAAGTAATGTCACGTTCCGAAATGAGAAAAAGCTTAACAACAACAGAACCAAAAGATATACCAACGAGCATCAAACACGCCAACCTTAAAATTCCAAAAAGAAGACTTCTAAATGATACCATTGTAAGAACTTTAAAACTTCCGCAAATCTTCGCCAACCTGGATCTCTCAAAACCCTGTGGTGTGATTTTTATGTCTGGCCTTTTACATGTACAATAAGGTTTATTATAGAGTATTACACGTGTGTTACACGAGTGTTAAATGTGTGACCGAAACAACCAGCGAGTATTCGGAAATAACTATATACTAATGTGTTGATCTATCTATCAATACATTGGTCCGTCAGCATATTCTCACATTGATTTCTTACAAAAATGACAGGGTGGTAACCCCTCAATATCGTAATATTAGAAGTAGATATTTTCAAATTTTGTATACATAAATAAGTCTTAAATGTAGTAAACTCATAGAATTTTACATAAGGCATTTGGAGAATATTCAATTATGTATTGGCGGATCAGCTGAAAGTATCCAACATTTCCCACTGTCTTGTGACAATTATACATCAGTCAGACAGAATCTGTTACTACGATTAAATACCATGCTTACTGGGAGAAAAGTCTTCTATGGAGAAGTGATTCTGTATACTCAAAACAGAAAAAAATTGACAGTCAAAAATTCTATGAAACTACCCATTGTTTGTAAATTAGAAAATAATTTTGCTGTATCATTAAATTGTACATAACACTGTTATGTCACCTGTAATTTACAAATAAACATGATTCGCCACATATGTTAATTGTTAAACGTTTTTATCATTCATTTCATACAAGTATGCTGTCTCTTACTCTGAGGATTAAAACATGATTTATTTGTACTTGGAAAAGGAATCAAATTCAGTTCTAAATTTATTTTTTTTATCCATATGTATGTGTAATACTGTTGAATATTGAATGTGAATATTGTTTCATTTAACTAAATACAGAGATGATTTCAAATTAGATTTAAACCCCGAAAGAAATATAACAAGGTCGATATGTCCCAGATCTATTGTATAATAGGTTGATGTCTATTTACCTTTAACCTTTGTTTGTCGTATTTCGTGGAAACGTTTTCATTTTTACTTAAGCCTTAATGTAACTCTGTTTATATTAAATAGCATTGAATCATAAAAAACCATGTTGATGAGCAAATAATTTGAGAAATGATGATAATTTAAATAAATAAATAAATAAATAAATAAATAAATAAATTTTTAAACGAATTATTAGAGATCTTATTCGTTTATACTTGAGCGTCTCTTGTCAGTGTATCACGTCCAGTGTAGCATATCGCGGGAGAAACCAAGGGGGACAACTCCTACTTATTGGTTAAACTTCGGCGAGGAGAAAGGTTAGGGATGGGATATTAAAACATAGAATTACAAGTAAAAATCTTAAGTTATATTCGTTCGTTTTTAAAATTAGGCCATCTCTCCCAAACGGATCATCATACACATTATCATGATTTAGTGTCCTTAACCAACACCAGTCACTCCACAAAGCGGTTTCGACGTGAAAAATGATTGACAACTTCCAGGGTCATAGGGGACAGACAGGACATGTTTGAAAAAAAATATCACGCATATAAAAAAACAAGGCATACAAACCGAACAAGTTATCGTAAACATTGAAATAGGGAAAAGATATTATGGATAAATATTTGCTCGTTATTTAATAATGTTTAACCATTCACTTTTATAAATGTTTTAAAATAAAAAAAAATTAAACATGTATGTTATTATAAGAAATGAGAAGGAAACACCTGAATAGATTTATTTCGGAAGATTTAGCAGTCTTTTTTATTAACAGCCACACGTTACCTGTCAATATGTAAGATCCTGTACACAAAAAACACATGTAAAAGCTGGCAAATACAACACAGATATATCAACAAATACAAGTGAGTGTGTGTGTGTGATTTGTTACGTGTGTTAATGTATCTGAGTAAGTATGTGTCTGAGTGAAAGAGCACTCATAGTCTAGACTGTAGGAATAAGAGCATGTGAGAACGAATAGACATCACTTCAACATTATAATATTCCGTGAACATTGTTAAATCTTGTAAGTCGTAAGTCTTCCGAAATGAAAGAAATTGAAATTGAACATAAACACTAGGCTTATTTCGGCTCCCCTTCTCTCTGTCTATCTTTGATTACTTAAATATCCTCTTCTATATTCAATTACTGTTATTCATGGCTAGTGAATCATGCGTAATATAGACGTCCGTGAAGTTGACTCCCTATTCCCTATTCCTTATTCCATTACTTATTCGACGGTGCAGTTGATTACTTATTCCTTATTCCTTATTCAATTACCTATTCGAAATTTTCATTCCCAATTCAATACCTATTATTTATTCATTTAAAAATTATGAAATAACACAATAAATGTTTCTAAATAATTATTAAACGTGCTCATTCTATTATTCCTCTTTTCTATTACAGTGTACATATTCAGTACACTTTTCTTAATCCATTCCCTTATTTGTTATTCGATATTCCCATTACTTATAAACAATAAAAAATAGTTTTAAATGAATGAATAAACGTTTTAATTCAATTTTCGACCAATACGACACATGTAAAGTGCTCATTACTTATTCCAATCCTTCATTACTTATTCGATTTTCTCATTACTTATTGGATTTATTATCATTTATAAATAATGTAGATAGTTTTAAATGAAGAATGAGACGATTTCATTCTATTTTCGACCTGTTTATCGGAGATACTGTACTCATTATGTATTAGAATCTGATATTTCTTTAGAATCTATTGTTCAAATGAACGGTGAAATACGTATCAATTATTATATCCATAACTTATTCATACTTTCATTTTTTATTCTGAAACTGGTATTACTGAATTGAATTCTCACTTTTCTTACTCTTTACCCTTTGTCCACTTTCCTGTCCATACTTGATTAAAACAAATCATTTGTTATTTCTATTACTTATTGGAGTTTTATATGTCGAAATCAATGTTCACTTCCTGCTCGAATCCTTTACAATGAATAATTTTCTTATTTTCTTTTATTTTAATATATCAGTTTGCTGTATCTTGTACGTTTATTTTGACTTTAATCCAAAGTTTATTTACCGACTGGCATTACTGACAATATAGATGAAAACGTTAATCAATTATAAGTATTCCTAATAATCCTATTAGTCTATGTTTCTATCATGTCGCAGCCATTTAGCTACAAAAAACATGATGGAAGATTAAATGGAAACTTTAGAAAATCTCGTCAGGTCATGTGAATACGGTCCATACAAAATGGCTGCAAGATGATTGGCAAATATATAATTGAATTATGAAATGTTTTAATGAGTAATGTCCTTCTGTATTGTCCGGTATGTAGAAAAAATATTGTTGTTTTTCCCCTCCACTCGGGTGCACCAATTTAAAGAAGATTTGAAGTCGTTCTCACGACATTTGTAGGTGGAAAGAACGAAAGTTCTAGGTCGCTAATTTGCCAATTTTAATTTCGTTTTTTTTCACTCTACTTTTGTCGTTTTTTCGTGGCGAAATAAAGAAATGGCACAAATCATAGAGGCATAAAAAGAAAAACCAATCAAATTGTAGCATTTTGTAGGAAAAGAGACAAACATAAACACCATTGTGAACATATACATTATGGCCTCTCTCGTAAATTCCCTAACTCATTCATATTAAAATACAAAATGTCAGATCATAACACATTTTTAACTCAACATACACAATTTAGGTACCATTGTCATCGTTAAGATATAAAAACAACACATATAGAAATCCAGTTCATTTACATGAATTAAATTCGTAACAAAAATCAAAGTAAAGGTAAGAAAAAATGTACTCCAAATGTTTCTCCTACGATACATGCAGATATTGCTATACTCAGTTTTTTTTATCTGACCCGTTAGATCCGAATAATATATACTTACCGGGATTCGTCAGTTAGGGGGTATGGGTTAGGGTACAAATTAACGTTAGGAAAATCCTAAGTAACGAGGAAATCGAATAAGTAATCAGCATTCTACATGTGTTGTATATGTCGAAGAAAGGAATTAAAACATTTTTGCATTCATTTAAAATGATCTTTATTGTCTATAAATAATGAGGGGAGGAATAACGAAAAGGAACTGAATACATAATAGAAAGGAGGAACAATAGAATGGGCACGTTTGATAATTATTCAGAAGCATTTATAGTGTTATTACATAATGATGACATGAATAAATGATAGGTATTGAATTAGGAATGAAAGTGTCGAATTGGTAATTGAATAAGGAATAAGTAATAAACTGCTACGTCGAATAAGTAATGGAATGAGGAATAAGGAATAGGGAATCAACTTCACGGAGGTTAATATAGAGATATTATTGTTGTTATAGTCTGTATTTATCCATACTCCATGTTAGATGTGGTACTTGTATCACAATTTAGACAGTTAGAATTTGTAAAATGCGAAATCAAGAGTTTCTTATGAAACTGATAAATAAATCGGCCTGTGCTGTTAAGGAAAGTTATATGTTCACTGAATGTTCGTGGTCTCACGTGTACATAAATCAGTATGTAGTTATTTTAATGTCAGATGTGCTATTTTTGTGATCAGGGAATCCCGCTATGGGCCGAATTTCACGTGACATTGATAACAGAAAGTACTGTTTGTTATTCAATGTAGATACCTTGATCTATAACGGGTAACTCGTGAGGAGATAGAAATGATTCACAAACAATTAAAAATGGGCATGGCAACTTATTTTTGTAACAGGCCACGGAAGTGGGCACTCCCATAAGGTTATATCATACTATGAGCCATTTTGTCACGGGATATCGAAGAGCAGCGTTTGGGTGACAGCTCGACAGGTATGTTAATTCGAATATTCTTACCAGTATTTCGTGTTATTGTATTCAAATTTAAAGTATAATTATGTACTTATATTGAGTTCCTATTGATTTCGGTTGATTTCTGTCTTTATAAGAGTCCTTTTCTTTCGAACGGCTCGTCAGCACAGTAAATTATCGAGATGGGACCACGTAATAACTAGACGAGACGTCCTCAAATACAGGATAATTTGTTCCGTCTGCCTTAATCAACACACATTTAGGTAATTAAAATTTTAACGGTGCTAAAAAGGGACCATGTGACGGTGCCTATAATTTTGTATTTCGGAACAGACATACAGTTGTTCACAACAAGCCACTGGTAGTTTAACACGACAGTATACGATACATTCCACGTGTGCTCTCGCTAAATTCTTCCCTGTTAAGTTACTATACGAGTAGATTACATCGTTTCCCATTTTTATCATTCATTTTCATTTTTTATGGGTTTTTTCACCTCTTTCTGCGACTGTGAAATGCAGGACGAAACATTATCACTTATTTATATACATTACCACGGACTTATATACACAAAATGTTTAGTATATTTAGTAACGGGCTTAAGTCCGTGACATTACAAAGATTTAATTATAAAATGTTACTAAATATAGTTTGAAACGGGAAATCACCGTTACTAATAATAGATATATTTGTTGATTTTCCTCTCTTAGTGTTGCTTTTTATAACCAGTACATTAATCACACACCGTAAAACATGTCGAGCGATAAAATGGTTCTTTATCTGAACTATTTTAAGACAGAAGTCGAGAACATGAAAGTGAAGAGTACAACATTTGTTACATAAAATAACCAAAAGGAAATGTACCTGCTTTTCAGCATTATCACCAAGTAATCTTTCCGATAAACACGCGAAAGTATTTAAAATATTTGTTCAACTTACTGTTGGTTCACCGCAGACAAAGTCTCACAATGACATATTACAATCGTCTTTTGTCTGGCGTCGTAAACCATTAACATTTTTTTACTTCTCATGGAAAACGTCACAACCGATTTCCATGAAATTTTGCAGAAACCTTCTGTGGCCATATTTGCACATTTTTTTTATTAATTGTATGGCCACACTCCCTCAGTGGCCGGAGGGGCGGGGCTGAAAATGGTAAAATCGATCGAAACTTCAAAAAACTTCTTCTCAATGCCCAAATATGGTAGAATCAAATAATCTTGGTCGATCGAAAACCTTAGGGTGCTTTTCCAAAATTGTAAATTTCATTACCCCAGGGTCTCACATTTCCCCTGAGAAAGGGGTAAAGTTTACCATCGTTATACAGAAAAATACATTTTTGGCTCTAATTTGTTTAAATTTGAAGTAGTTAGAAACTAAATAACATGTGATGGCAGTTAATGTTACCCAAAGTTAATATCATCATTACATGTACGTTGCAGTTCAAGTAAATTTGCTTTATTAACAAGATTAAATCTCTGACATGCTAAAAATAAGAGGTTTTGACCTGACGCCACTTCCCCGTATTTCCTGTTACTAAAAACAGTGTCAAGTCATTAGGCGACCATTGTTATTCAAACAGGCGGGTATATCGCAATGGGGAAGGAATGCGTAGTTTTAGGTTGTACTAATAGAGACACCGATAAACAAGAAAATTTGAAGTTCAATCGCATTCCAAAAGATGTTATTAGTAGATCGAAATGGTTGAAAGCTGTTAACAGAATAGATCCAAATACTGGAAACCTGGTGACGACGGGGCCTGGGTTTGCAGTGACCATTTTATTGTTGGTAAGTATAATTAGTAACATGTAACAGTTTGTATGTCACTGAGAATTTGTGGCATACTGCTAGGATTTACACAGCTACTAAGTTAGCATCTGTTTAACACACAAGTACAGAAGTACAGTATGTGCCTTCCTTGAATCTATTCATATTCAAGGTTACTCTGACGAAGATCACTCTGGCGAAGAGTGTAATGAAAGCAAGTGTCTGGTTGACCGAGACTAGCAAGGCAATTGCATCTACGATATAAATAGCCATATCGTGTATGGTGTATCGTGTATATTTGTGTATTTGGTATTGTCATATACAGATATTACGTAAGTATTGTTTTAATGTATCGATTTTTTTGTACAATATGTACTAAGGTACACTTATTTATTTACATGGAAGTGAACATGTTACATATCAATGTTAACTATAAATGATATGAGATGTGAAGCGGGGAAGCAATATTTCAACACATGGATTTAACCTGATTTGTATATATCATTCCAGCCTCATTAACATTCTTAATTACTCTCATGTCAATTAGTTGATTGAAAAGGAAAACTAATTAATTAGCAGGAAGTAGAGTAGTATTATTACTTCTGTTATCAATTTCACGTAAGTTTCACTTTGACATTTTCAATTTTGTTATTTGTAGAACCTCTTTCAATTTGGCATATTTGACATTTTTAAAAACTGATCATCAATATAATGTTTGAGATTGAATCTTAAATAAGCTCTTAAGTTTGTTTTCATATCCATTACTTGTTATATTATGTGTTATAGCGTTGATTATTGAATCAAAAAAATGTTTAAAATAAATGTATTGAAATAATCATCATACATTTATATTTTTAAATGTTTTGATAGGAGGTAACATTGTTAGCTTCACATGGATGTAATCAATGAAGTTATAGCAACAGTAGATAGAAGTTATATTTAGTTACGTTTATTTTTGGCAAATGGAGATACCCCTGTCCATTTATAGAGATATGGACTTTATTTAGCCACACAGAAATCTGGTTCATATATTGCCCATTATAAGTGATAATAGCATGTTTTGTGTTGTTATTCATTTTCACAATGAAAAATACCTTTAATGTAACATTTTCAAATAAAGACTACGTTACTAAAAGTGATGATAAAAATATGATAATTTTAACATATATTTTCAATACGCCTTAAATAAAAACAATGAAAAGATATTACTTCTAATTAAAAGTACTGGAAAATATTTCTAAGAAAAAGACAGAAGAATCAGTTCATGCATGTAGTGGATGCTTTTTTAATTACTGTTAAGTTTGCTGGTGTGTAGCAGAACAAATTGGGTAAACATAAGCTTCAGGCTTCTGTATACATTCTGTTGTCTGTAATATGTCACTGAAGTGAAAAAATCTTTTGTTGACATTTCAGAGATGGACAAGATTAGAAGACTCAGTTTATTGTGTATGGTCATCTGCTGTGACGTAAGTAGATATAATATATTTTGCATGTGTCACTCATGTAATGTATCCTTGAACGTTTTTCATTGGCTGCACCAGAAATCGATTGTAAGGTCATAATACAGACACCATGAATTGAAAATGGTGCAACAAAATGGCTGCCTATGTTTGATTTTACACTCCACGTATTGATTTAAACTTGACAAAATGTTATTTTTTGAAATTATGTGATAAAAAAAAATCTTAAGTGTGTTCACATTTCTTACATTCAATAAACTGCCATTTGAAATGAATACCTGTTTCAGATCCTGTGTTTATACATATTGACCCTGTGTAATAACGTTTTACATATTTCATCATGTCCACACGTATAAAACACCTTCCAGAGCTATGTTTGGATAAACACATAGATTGTCACACGTCATAACTCCATTGTGTCTCCTACAATATGACATCAATGAAGTTTGAAATAATATTGGCAGTTTATATTTTCCAAATGCTTGCAAAAATATTTATTTCAATGTGATAAGTGGAATCTTGCAGCCATTCCATTTCATGTGAGTCCGAAGCTTGACAAAATGAAAAAATATCAGATTTGTTTCATGATCTCAAGCTGAAACTTATTAATGATCATCAATTGGTGTTTAAAGGTTAAAATAGAAACCAAGAGTTGGAAGCTGTTGTCATATTAAAATTATTGTTAAAGTATAATTTTCACAATCAGTAACAGAAGTTAAATGTAATATTGGTCCACTTACATAACGTGTATCTTAAAGGCCCTAATTAGTCATTGTTTAAAGCACATTTATATGTCATGAAAAACAAGAACATACCAGCACGTCAAGATGTAAGCATAGTTTAAACTCAAATTCAATAAAACAAGGACAAAACATCGATAAAAGAAACATTTACACATAGATTCCTGAAAAAGTACCAGGAGAATAAGATCAGGTGTTCCAAAAGAGTAAGCATCTTCTGCTTCATCCATGACACCTGCCATGTAAACCTTGGTCAATCCAAGTAAGAAATGTACCATTCTTAAATGAGAACAAGGTATACAACAATGGAACCAAAAGTTATCATGATGAGATTTCTGTAAAGCATGGCTTGTGTTTTATGTGATGTCTTTATGACAAATGTGACAATGTGACATGCTAAGTGAGTGAAGATGGGATGTGCGAAGAGGGTGACTTTGTAGGAATGACATTTTTGCTTTAATTCATGTGAATTAATGACATTTATAAAAACAGTTGTACACATATTAAGGAGGATGCAATGTGTTTTTGTATTCATATTTACATTCTGTCCAATTTTTGTTCTATTTCAGTTTCACAAGACAACTTATGCATACAGATCTGATGCAGAATGCAAACGGATTTCAGGTAAGTGTAAATAATGGGAATACATGTAACATATTTTCTGTATATTATGTATATTTGTATGAAGAGGGTATTAATCACAACATACTCACGCGTTACCAATAAGAGAGTGTTGACTTTATTCGTCGACTAGTTTCGCCTCTGTCGCAGAGTATGTTGTGATTAATACCCTCTTCATACATACTTCTTAGTTTTTGTTTAATCGCCCTGCATACCCTCTGGTATCCATACTCACAGCGAAGTACCCACCTAATACCCACTTACCCATACCTGACGTTGGCTCCTTCTCTTTGAAGTTACTTTATGTATATTTGGTTATATATGTGTCTCATTGTGGCAGAGAGGCTTAGGCACTAGAAAATCACTCGCCCTCCTCTCTGGGGTCATGGGTTCGAGACCTACATGGGGCAGTAGCTAGGTACTGGGTAGAAGGCGATGTATTTCCAGCTTTCCTCTACCAGCAAGACCTGGCACATCCTGAAATGAACCCTGGCTGTTGGTAGAAACCAACAATAAACCAAATTGATTGTATCTTTGCATGAGGGACAATGAAAGCAGGTGCTGTAACCACTATTCTGTTGTAAGACAAATTGAGGTATAAGGCAGGTAAAACCATTGGAATGATGTATAACCTTGTAAGTAAATAGAGGACACGTTTGCATATTCTGAAAAAATAATTTTAATAATGGTTGGTTTTAATGGTATATAGATATCTTCGCCCTTTATCTTCACGTTAGAGAAAATGTATTCTTAGTTTGAACAATAGAATGGCAGATCAATATGCCAGGGGCCATGGCTTCGATCGCTGGTGGAGGCACACTCTTCTTTCCAATGGCACGCCACTTCGAGTGTGAGATTAGTAAAATCTGTTACCAGTAACTGAGTGAGATCGGAATATCTAACTAATTTCTTAGTTTCTTACTAATTAACTTTTGCCAATTTTTGTCTCATCACCATGATTTAATCATATAAACACATACCACAGCCATGGTGAAGTGAACCCCCCCTGCCCCACCCTAAATTTCCCCACCCCATACCTAATTTGTAATATGTCATTTGTGATATGATGTTATTTGCATTATGTCGTATCATCAGATTGAAAATTAAAATGGTGATATAGTAAAATTTTCCATTACTTACAAAGAATCATAATGTAAGTAAGGTTATTTAATGTATTATGACAACGATGATATGTGTACTGAAAAGAAATTTCCTGTACAACACAGAGAAGGTGACCTTCGACCCGTTGGCAAATAGATGCATTTGTGATCGCATCAGATGTTACAGCAGGAGGACTCCACCAGGAGTGATAGTGGATGTGGAAGATTGCTCCCTCCTTAGTATACATTGTGATAAAGGAATGGAGCCAAATGGTAAAGGTAAGTGTTGTTTTTATACAGAAATAATATTTCTAACTATTCATATCAACTAGCTTTTCCATACTCTATTAATATAATCAGTTTCTCGCATTCCACAACATAAACAATGTAAGTAAAAATTAACATAAAAGATATATTTCAGTGGAGAAGGTTTGTTTTTAACATTTCGAACCAACGCAAGTCTGCAGTAACTGGAACTTGAGCAAGTCTAGTGGGTAGTGTTAGAAAATATAGATATAAATCAAACAATATTACTCAGGCAAAATACAACTATAAAACACATATAAAATGATGAAGTTATAATACAGTTAATCTTCTATGAATCAAACTTTTCATTGCTTTATATTACTACTAACATAACCCCTTCTGAATTAAGTTTAATGAATTGAACTATTTGAAGTTCTCATATAATGATGTAGTCATAGATATCTCATGATTCGAACCAAAACATTTACCTGCACTGTACAGGTATTTTTGCCACGTGGCAATATTTCACTCATTTCAAGGAAGAGTGCCACCTGCCAATGATATTATGATAGCCTGCAATCATTAGCTCTGTGCTACGAGGTTAATTAATGACTGCAGACACAGATGTAAATGCTTTACAAGCCATGATATTTAATCAAAGATAATTGGTCATTGTGTGATGTTCACCATTACGGTAATTAGGTCTAATTTACAGAATTATGAAAACAACTGGAGGAAATCCTGTCATTTGTGTGATGATTTTACAAATTCCCAAAGTGTCACTTTCTAATTTTAAAGCATAGGAAACAGTGATTTATCCATCAATCATGTGTTCTCCGATTGTTTAGGCTAGCCGTCATCAGAACATCGGCAAACACTCTTGTAATTTCTACGACTGAAGATGTGTGATGTTAGTGCTGTTGTTTCTGGACAAAATACATTATGATTTTTATTTGCTTTCTGTTAAGTTCATTAGTGCCTATAATGTGTATGTATCAGTCTTAAAACGATTACTGTAACATGTGAAGACCACTTTAATACTGCATGTTGTTTCATGGAAAATCCACCAGTAAAATGCTTATACTGTGTGAAATGAGGGATCGATTTCTCGTTAGTTTCTTCATAAGTTTGTGGTTTTTTCCACAATGGAAAATGTTTTGTTTCAACAGAAAAATGTATCTTTTTAGGTCGCCTGAGCCGAAGGCTCATGGTGACCTATTGCCATCATGATTTGTCTGGCGTCGTGTGTCGTTAACTTTTCTCATATTCGACTTCTTCTCAAGAACCACTGAAAGAATTTTGACCAAACTTGGCACAAAGCATCCCCATGGGAAACTGCTTCAAGTTTGCGAAGAAAAAGGGCATGGCCCTAATAGGGGCCCCAGGAGAGGGAAAAAGGGGGTAAAATTAGGTAAACCTTTAAAAATCTTCTTCTCATGAACCAACAGTCAGATTAAGTTCATATTTGATATTTAGGGTCCTTATGGCAAGGTCTACAAAGTTTGGGAATGAAAAAAAAATCGGATCAAAAACGGCCCCACTAGGGGGCGCTCAAAAGGGTAGAAAATTCAACTTTGACCGATTTCAACCAAATTTGGCAGACAGCATCCCTTAGTGAAGGACATCTGAAATTATGTTGAAAAAAGTGATAATGTCCCCTTTGGGGCCCATAAGGGGTGTAAAAGGGGCCATATGTAAAAACCTTCATTAAATGACTACTTCTCAAGAACAATTGGATGGATTTTGACCAAACTTGGCACAAAGCATCCCCATGGGAAGTCGCTTCAAGTTTGCGAAGAAAAAGGGCGTGGCCTCAATAGGGGCTGCAGAAGGGGGAAAAAGGGGAAACTTGATACGAATGTTCTACACAAGGTCCTAGCTGGAAAGTGTTTTTCAAAATCCAAGACGGCCACCCTGGCCTCTATTTGGCTAAGACATTATGGACTTCCTCTTAAGAACCATTGGATGGGTCATGTTCAAACTTGACACAGATGCTTTACACTTGGTCCTGCACAAGAGTTGTTACATTTTTGCAACATTTTAAAATCCCCAGGTTATTGACATATATTCCTCAGGTGACCGTTAAGGCCCCTTGGGCCTCTTGTTATTTCATCTTGTGTTTTGGTATTTGTTGTGTTTGTTTAGGTAGAAATATCATGTTATCGACTATGTATAGCCATGAACATGAAAACGTCAATATAACCCTCTATAACCCACGATTCAAAGTCTCGATGCATCAAGTTTTTTTTGGTAGTCCCTTGAACTTAGAAACATCGAAGTTTGACTGTAATTGATTTTGTCAATATATTTTAGAAATAATGTAAAATTCTCCTAAAACTGAGTTCTACAGTAGCTTCGAACTGGGCAGCAGACATTTTTTAATTGTCACGGTGTGTGTTTTGACCCTTCCCCCGGATTCACTTTGTATGTGATCTTGGTCTTGTTTTCGAAATTTTCCTTTTGGTTTTGTTGAAATTTAAAAAACAAGTGCTTGTCATTTTGTAGCAGACAACAAGATTTGCAAGATCACGTGCAGATGTAGATAACAAATCTTTTCTACTAAAAATATCACAAAGTCAGATTTTGAATTTAATAATCATTAATTATGTCATTATATGGGTTTATCTCTGTCAATCTATATTGTGCTGTTCTGGAGTAAACTTGGTTACATAGATTTAAATGAAGTTTAACATACAAAGCTGGGTGGCCTGTCTGCCCCCGTGAGACTTCCCTGTGAACTTTCCACAGTAGGACCTCTTGCCTTTGCATCAGGTCGGTTAGAGTAATGAGTATAAACTGGAATGACTTGTTTCACAAATGTTAGAAAATGAATTAAGTTTGATGTTAGTCTATTATTTCAACCTCTGATATCATAGCAACAAAATGAGGTATAAATCTTTGAGCACTTCCCATACAGCGATGTCATCATGCACAACCCAAGGGCTTTACCATGGATTCCTTAACAAGAGTAATCATTCTCTCATTAAAATGAAACTAAGAAAATACTGACATGTTAACTGGACCATAATTCAAACACAAGACACGAACTTTGGCAAAATAGGAACAACAGACAGATTTACATTGAGACACCTGAAGTAAAGGGAAATTAGGTCAAGGTGTTTTGTATGAGTAGGTGTATACATATCCCTGTGAGCACAAGGTCGAGTAAACTGCATTATACAGCTGTTCCGTCCTTCTAGTCTTCTTCAATGATGCTAGGTGATTAAATTAGGAAACTTAGGAAAATAAAAAAAAGTAAGAAAGTCACATCTCATTTGAAAATAATGTTCATGTGAAAATGATGATGGTTTTAACGAATGAATTTTTCAACTATGCATATGTAATTATCATTTGCTTAAAGGTTATGTTGTGTTTCAGAGACTATTTGCACTGCATGCAGACCAGGAAGTTTTAAAGCTGTTGAAGGATGTCAATGGTGTACAGAATGGACAGTGTATATATTTGATAACTTTTTCAACACTCTTAAATCTTTGAAATATATGTTAACTGTAAAATAAGATATTTTCGTTTTGCTCAATTTTTCATGGATTTTCCGAACACTTGATTTCAATGATAGATACAGTTCAATAAATCTCAATATTCATTTTGTCACAGCTCAAAATCAATGGAACTAACAAACATGCAAATCAATTATGTTGTATTTGGTACTCAAAAGTCTCTGGACATAGCAGGCAATAGTGGAAACATATTTTGTGAATCCTTCCATAATGTAAAGGGATTTTGCTGATCATTTTTATGATTTATTTCAGTTGCAACAAAACAGAACATGTCTTATTTACTGGTAATTCAACAACGGACAGAAGTTGTGGCACCATTGTTACGAACGGCCCTGAAAGTACAACGCAAAGTAAGTCTAAGATTTTCAGTCATTCTCAATGTTGATGAAACAGGAGATAAATGTGAATAAAGGAAAGGTTTACACAAAGTACATGGAAAATTGGATCAGGTATTCCAGAAGGGTAAGCTTCTTTTGCTTCAATGAAGACTTCCGTCATTTAAATCTCAGTCAATCCAACTTAGTACCAAGTGCTGTAAAACAAGACCTATAGAGTTCTATAGTCTTTTTATTGATGGTATTTAAATAGCAGTTTCACCCCTGCAGATCCATCGGGGTATTCTTTCAAACAATATCGCTGCATAGCAAACCCTCATCTTTCTTTTTTCAATATGAAATTGATATCGAATGAGTTGTGGTCACTGCAGACTAGTGGGAGGGGTGAGGGAGAATTGGGGGGGGGGGGTTCAGTGTCTCTTGTAAAAGTTGCAATTTATGTTCATGTCTTTTGAACAAAATCTATATGCCGATATTATTGCAGCTTGTAGTATCTAAAAAGATTAAAACTATCTTATTCATCCTTATATCTGACTTTCTGATAGGCTGGTGATTATATTCATGGTGAGACTGTCCATGTATCTCAGTGTTCAGTAAGACATCCACTTACAAACAACAATTTGTTTTTGTGTTTATGAAATGTAAAACAATAACCAAGGTCATATGAGGTTGAGTGTCAAGGGGGACAACAAGGGTGAAAAATAAACCACAGGAAAGTAGTGTAGATAGGAAAAAATGAAAATATACATGTCTAGAGTGTGGAGGTGGAGGAAACGCTGATCAATTGCTCCTTATGAGAAGACACGGAAGAAAAACACTGATCATGCAAGTCATAACCCTTGGTCGTCACATTCTTAGCATATAATCACCGCTTTGTGCGTCCATCTGTCTGTCATAATTTTGTCTGGAGCATAACACAAAAACTATAAGAGGTATCAACATGAAACTTTATATGTAGGTAGATCACAACAAGGAGATGTGCAGTGCTCAAGAATCATAACTCTTTTTTGCATCATATAGGAGTTATTGCCCTTTGTTATTTTTCATTTTGTCTCGATCAGGAAGCAAAACCTGAGTTGGTGATATGTCCAATAACTCAACTTTTATCAATCAAAATGTTGTGCTATAAAGTATTGGCAGTACTGTATATGTTGTTTTCCCGTTTATTTAGCCCCAAACCAGTCTTCATCCACAACAGGCAAAGTAACATCTGAGAACATACCTACTCCTACTTATATACCAATATCCCCAGGAAATGTATTGGTGAATTCTAAGTCAGGTATGTAAAAACATGAACGGACTCATTAAAAATAAAACAAAACTTTTTTATTTCTAAATTTGAATTTCTGTGTTGAATTAATCATACGCATTCATTAATTATTGTAATAGATCAAGTTTTTTGGTGATTTTAATATTTTAACACTGACCACACTACCATGGGCAAACATAGCATTAAGGTTATATAAGAACATAATACATGTATGTGATATATTTCATTCAATTTGGTTAAACTATGTTGTCTCTTTACAGGGAATTCAATCTCAAGTGATATATTCTACACGTTTTGTGGATTGTGCGGGTAAGAATTATTATTTCAGTTTTAAAACCTTAGAAATAATAATTATAAGTGTTGATGTCATGATTTCTTAGTACAGACCCAAAGGTTCATGATGACCAGTATACATGAAATGATAATGAGATGGCCCTTACTTAATGTTGTTATTTTTCGGTTTTATCTGAAATTCATGAAGGCCGCCATCTTGAAAAAAACTTATTTTGAATTTCTTCTCCAGTTCCACTGGTGCCATTTAGCCCTCTCCCTCCCTCTCTTTCTGTCACTGTCTGTTTCTTTCTTCCTCTCCCTCCCTTCCTACCTGTTTCTGTTTCCCTTCCCCCACCCTTACCTAACTCTCTGTTTCTGTTTCCCTTTCCCCACCCTTACCTAACTCTCTGTTTCTGTTTCCCTCTCCCCCTCCCTTACCTAACTCTCTGTTTCTGTTTCCCTTCCCCCACCCTTACCTAACTCTCTGTTTCTGTTTCCCTCTCCCCCTCCCTTCACTCTCCCTCTGTTTCTGTTTCCCTTCCCTCACCCTTAAAAAACTCTCTGCTTCTGTTTCCCTTCCCCCACCCTTACCTAACTCTCTGTTTCTGTTTCCCTCTCCCCCTCCCTTACCTAACTCTCTGTTTCTGTTTCCCTTCCCCCACCCTTACCTAACTCTCTGTTTCTGTTTCCCTCTCCCCCACCCTTACCTAACTCTCTGTTTCTGTTTCCCTCTCCCCCTCCCTTCACTCTCCCTCTGTTTCTGTTTCCCTCTCCCCCTCCCTTCACTCTCCCTCTGTTTCTGTTTCCCTTCCCCCACCCTTACCTAACTCTCTGCTTCTGTTTCCCTTCCCCCACCCTTACCTAACTCTCTGTTTCTGTTTCCCTCTCCCCCTCCCTTACCAAACTCTCTGTTTGTTTCCCTCTCCCCCTCCTTAACTAACTCTCTGTTTCTGTTTTCCACTCCCTCCCTCTTTCTATCTCTCACTTTCTTTCTTACCTCTCACTCTCCCTCTGTTTCTTTCTCCCTCTACCTCCCTCTCACTCTCTGTGTGGTTGTTTCCTTCTCCCTTTCTCTCTTTCTCTCTCTGTTTCTGTTTCTCTCTGCCTTCCTCCCCTTTTCTTACTCTCACTCTCCCTTTCTCTACTCTCTGTGTGGTTGTTTCCTTCTCCCTTTCTCTCTTTCTCTCTCTGTTTCTGTTTCTCTCTGCCTTCCTCCCCTTCCTCTTTCTCTATTTCTGTTTCCTTCTCCTTCCCTCCCTCTATTTCTCTCTTTCTTTCTCCCTCTCCTTCTTTTTCTCGGTGTTTCTTTCTCCCTCCCTCTCTCTGTTTCTGTTTCCATCTCTTTCTCTCTCTGTTTCCTCCCTCTGTCTGTTTCTTTCTGCCTCTCCCTCTCTCTGTTTCTGTCTCCCTCTTCCTCTCTCTCCCTTTGTATCTGTTTCTTTCTTCCTCTTCCTTTCTCTTTCTGTTTCCCCTCTCCCTCGCCCCTCCCTCCCTCTCTATCTGTGTTTCTGTTTCTTTCTCCCTCCCTCCCTCCCTCCCTCCCTCTCACTTTCTCTTTCCCTTTCCCTCCATCCCTCTGTCTTTGTTTCTTTCTCCCTCTCCCTCTCTCTGTTTCTTTCTGCCTCTCACTCTCTCTCTGTGTTTCTGTTCCCTTCTCCCTCCCCTTCCTTCCTCCTTCTGTCTCTGTTTCTTTCTTCCTCTCTCTCCCTCTATTTCTTTCTTCCTCTTCCTCCCTCTCTCTCTCTGTTTTCCTCTCCCTTGCCCCTCCCTTCTCCCTCTCTATCTGTGTTTCTCTTTCTTTCTCCCTCCCTCCCTCTTGCTCCTTGTTTCTGTTTCCCTTTCTCTGCTTTCCTCTCTTTCTTTCTCCCTCCCTCCCTCTTTGTGTTTCTGTTTCCCTCTCCCTTTCTCTCTCTCTCTCTTCCTGTTTTCCTCTCTCTCCATCTCCCTATTTCTGTTTCCATCTCCCTCTCTCTCTCTCTATCTCTCTCTTTCTTTTTCCCATCTCATTCTCCATCTGTTTCTTTCTCCCTCTCCTTCCCTCCTTCTCTCTCTCTCTCTCTCTGTGTCTCTGTTTCTCTCTACCTACCTTTCTCTCTGTTTTTCTGTTTCTTTCTCGCTCCCTCCCTCCCTGTTTTTTTTCTTTCTCCCTCCTCTGTCTTTGTTTCTTTTT